>NC_081408.1:288852561-289017561 GCF_030272615.1 Cryptomeria japonica | reverse complement strand
ATGGATGACTTCGTCATGTGTTGCATTGGTTTTATCATTGATGTCAACACTTATCTATCTGGAGGTCTACATTGTTGATTTGGCACTCTGGTTATACTGATTTGTTGATGAAACGACACATTGTGGTCCTGATATGGATATTGGCTTATACACAGTCACTGGTATATGTTTCACCAGTAGCTCAGGAAGTTGATTATGACTTGTTATCATCTGGAGATCGTTTGGTTATGTCGAAGACATGGATTGGATGTTTACATTTGGTGTTTTGCTAATCGACTTCACATATTTACCTTAACCGACATATAGGTCTAGGTTATGGACTAGTACAAGATATCATGTTCCAGATCAGCACAACACATTTTGGAAATGGTTTATTGATTGGATAATGTGTAAATGTATTGAGGCCGACATATTGGATTGCATCAATACTTATTTTGTAAATGTAATATCTTTAGGGAGTCGACCTAATGATGAGGTCTTAGGTTTTGTATAAATAATTGTAAGATCTTATTTGGAGATATATGAGTCTGTGCGAATATTGAAGATCATTGTGAAGAGCAAAAATAAGCAGCTCCTTGTGTGAATCACGCAGATATTATCTGAAGGTTGAAGGAAAGGTTATGAAGGTGTTTGACACTCATGGTCAAAGCTTAAACCGGTATTGAATCCAACATTGAAGATGCTATATTGAAGCAGTATATTTTTATTGGATTTAACCATCCAATTGTAGTCAGTGTGACTCCTATTTTGTGATTGAGCACTGAGCTCTAGGTGGTTGGCCTTTCTGCATGTGCAGACCCCATTATTGTATTCACTTACTATCTATAGTAGTATCATCTGATTGTGGGTAAGGTCTCCCACCGTGGTTTTTCCCCTTACAGGGTTTCCACGTCAAAATCTCTGTGTCATGTGTTGTGGATGTGTTTTGCTTTCTGTTTCATGCATTAAGTTGTATCGGTATTGCTATAATTGTTAATATATTTTATAGGCACTAAGTTTTAAATTGGAATAATTGGTTTTGGGTAATAATTTATTGACAATTGATTCACCACCCCCCCCTCTTAGTTGTCCTTCTTGGTTCCTAACAATTGGTATCAGAGGCTACTCCTCTTTTTGCAGAAGCCTAACAGATTGAGGAGATCATATGGCAGCAAATATCCTCAACAAGGATAATCCCAAACTTGATGGAACTAACTATGGTATATGGAAGATCAGAATGAAGACACATCTGAATTGCATTGGAAGATATATATGAGATGTTACAAAGAATGGCTATGTTGCTCCTAATCAGAATAACCCTAATCCATTGACCTTGGCTAAAGACTTGGAGAATGATTGCAAAGCAAGAGAAGCACTTCTAAGTGCATTATCAAATCAACAAATCATGGGATTATCAGATAGATTTACAACTGTGTGGGGGAAAAAGCGAGACTAGGCCAACATGTCCTAATCCTACCTTTTGTCACACACTACGGAATACGAAAGAGCCTAGAGGTATCACACAATTGGCTACTTCTTTTTGGTGAAAGAGAGAGCCACGGGCTACCTATTAGGGTTTCTATTCCTTTGTTGTAATTGAAAGGTAAGATTATGCAAGTTCAATTCCTAACCCTAAAATGCAAGTATGAACTAATAACAAGATTGCAGAATTGAACTTAAACAATGGAAAGCTGTAAACATAAGGACAAGACAAGAATGCAGATACGTACCCGGAGTCAAAATCTGAGTGAAAATGTTCGGGACGGGGGCACGGGTGCCACTGTCCTGATTCTGCACCTGAAACTGCACCTGAAACTGCCACTTTGCAATCTGGAAAACTGTCAGAAATGCTAAAAATTGTTGTTTGTCAGGAGGACCAGGGCGCCTAGCGCCCCTGTCCCAGGGACTAGGGTGCCCAGCACCCCTGTCCCAGGGACCAGGGCGCCTAGTGCTCCTATCCTGGTAGGACCAGGGTGCCCCACGCTCCTGTCCTGGTCTTCTACTCTGAAACTTGGTGTATGGTTTCATCTTTGTCTGTTTCTTTCGGATCTGCAACTTGTGGCATCGTCTGAATCCCAAAATCTGCACTTATATCTGAAAAGGTGTTTGGGCGGCTATATAGGGTTTTGCCTTAGTCAAACCCCCACTTTGGTGATTTCCACCTCCACGAATAGCCAAGCTGTATTGTAAAAGTAATGTGTGTGCAGACCTTGTGTGTGTGCAAGATCTAAAATGCAAGTAAGCAAACTAGAGCAACCTAGAAAGTAAACCCTAATTGCTTGTAAATGACAATGTAAATGCTCCAAATCAAGATGCCAAGTGATCTAAAGCATGAATGTAAGTGACATAATGAGGCTTATGCAAAGACATGAAAACAACATGAAATCATACCCAATCCCAAGGGAGGGGTACAAGCCAATCTTCAGTCGGTGATCCCTTATTGCTCTTCAATGCCTTCAAAGCCCTAAGTGAATGAATGGATTTGATGAATGCTTGGAGGATGAATGTTGAGAGTTGTTGAAGTCTTCAAAGATCTGCTCTTTCGCTGCATATGAGGTTCCTGAAAACAAAATTTCGATCCCTTCTAATGAAGAAAGAGAGCTCTTATGTATGAAACCCTAGGTCTTAATTCCAACTTTTGGCCGACCTAGAGATTGAATATCCCACCAATTTCTTGGGGTTAAGCTTTATTTTATGATTGGATCGTGCTCCTAAAATTTTGGGAAAAATGTCTGGGACCGTGTGCACTCCGGGCGCCATGGTCCTGGCAACTTTTCACCAAATTTTCAAGGCCATCAGATATGATGATTTTAGAGAGAATCCCAAAGTTACAGGGGATTTCGAGATGTTTTGACCCCCGAAATCAAGCCCCCAAGCTCAGAATAGGGCCTAATTAGGGTTTTTGATTAAGTGATGTATTGGAAGAATAAAATGAAAAGGGGCACACTTTAATGAAAGGGCCCGACTTTATGATATGAAGGATGATGAAATAGGACCTTAGACCTAATTAATTTGATTAATTAAATGCTAAAGGAGAAATGCAATGCAAAATGCAAATTGCGCCAAGGTGGGTGCTAAACTAGATGTGAAATTGTACTGCTTTAGCAAGTGCGTACAATTTACGACGCTACATTTAGCCCCCACTTTAGCGGTCATATGAGTACTACGTGCATATGTAAGCTAAAGTACAGGAAAGTAAACATTATTTGAAAAAGGATATATCCATAAGTTCGTCGAATGAAGCCCCCAGCGGTATCTACAGTCCACAGTTAGGAACCGCACCCTACAAAACACACGTTAGATCGCAAAATCACCTAATGCTTACTAAGGAAGGTGATGAAATTTTTGAGTAGCTATATGCACCCCCCTGTTTCGGCTTGCTTATTAGGGAGGTGAAACAGGGTAGCATGTTTACTTACAACAAATTGTGTGAACGATTAGTGATGAGAGATGTTCACTACAAAGGCTTCATCAGAGCACATTTTGGAACATCAAGGGAGTAAGGGAACAAAAATATGATTCCTACGCAACAAACGGTTCGAAAATCGCATCTCCCAAACTCAAGTTATGATGAAATGAGTGATTTAGGGAAAATTAGGGTTTTGAAAGTAAAGGAAAAGGAATGAATTGCATTTGTCACTTTGTTGATTCTGAGTATTGTTCGTTGCAGCGGAGCCCACATAGCCATCATCATGCCTTCATGACGACCGGAGCGTCCTGTGAGGATTGAGATCATGCAACAGGCCGTGATTGACGATGAGCCACTGGACGAGGTGAGTTGACTGAACTTTGACTTTCTGCATCTCTGTTGATTCTGATTTTCTGTGATTGAAAGCGGGCCCTGGAATTTGACCCTGGGTCCCACCCAGGGCGCCATGGTCCCACCAGGGCGCCATGGTCCCTTCAGGGCACCATGGTCCCTATGGGGTGCCATGGTCCCTGTGGGGCGCCATGGTCCCAATCAGGACTCAGCCGGGGTCAACTTTCGATGTTCATCAGTTTGCGTATTTGGCATAGATGATTTTGATGATTGATTACTGATTACATTGGTGTTTTTGTGTTGCAGGGTCTCCCATACATGAGAGAGCACACGACGGGGCAGATTCTTCGTAGTTTGCGAGATCAGATTCCTCGGCTTACTCTGGCAGAGAGAGATACATTGTCTATAGTAGGTTAGTGGTCTATGATTCTTATGCCGGCCATTCGATTTCATCCCGCGATGCTAATGGCACTCATGGAGCGATGAGATCCTGACACATGCATGTTCTAGCTTGCAGTAGGGGAGATGACGGTGACACTTGAGGATGTGTACCGCATTCTTCGCCTACCGATCAGAGGAGCTACCGTGACATATGCGACCGATCGGTCAGCAGAGGATCATCAGAGCGAGCAGGTATATTGCATAGGGAGAGTTATGCCGAGTGAGACGAGAGGTCGTATCATGGTCAACTGGCTCTTACATCCTATAGGAGAGGTGCCCCTCATGAGACGTCCTATGATAGCCATCATTGCACTAGTTGTCTGCCCTAATGGGCGAGGTACACACATGCATGGGGGTCTCACATGGTGCATCAGGGCTATGGAGAGACATAGGAGAGTATACGCCTGGGGTCGGAGTATGCTTGCACATCTCTATCACAACCTCGAGGAGTATGTTTTCGGATAGGGTTGCAGCTTGATGACATGCACACTTCTGCAGGTGTGGATATTTGAGCACTTTACATGCACCAGGCCTATCGGCTATCCGATGAGTGCAGCTAGTGAGCGACCTAGGGTATTTGCTTATCCACTTACCAGCGAGTGGAGATTTGGAGATCTATTGTATTGGAGAGTGACATTTGACAGATTGACAGCTGAGGTGACTATGTGGAGACCATATCTGCAGATGCACAGATGGGATGGGATGGAGAGATAGTTAGCATGCTTACAGAGGAACCGCCTACTGAGAGGGCGATATCCACATATCATAGTCCCATTCTACTTTGATCGAGTACGGAGGCAGTTTGGGCTAGAGCAGTGTGTTCCAGCTGATGTGCCCATCTACACTCGACACTCACGAGTCCTTCCCAGACCCAGAGCAGTAGCGAGACCCACGATAGATGATATCGAGATCACAGATATAGAGGGGTCCGACCAAGACGTGGTCACTGATTATGCTGCAGACCCCGGAGCACAGCGCAGGTATCTCTCATGGTTTATGAGATCATACCCAGGGCCTATCTTTCCACCAGATCACCCGACAGGCCATCCAGGTCCATGGAGACATGGAGACCGAGATGAGGATCAGGGATCCAGATCAGAGGAGCCAGAGGAGAGAGAGGGTCATGAGGAGGCAGGAGGACCTGATCCACCCATAGGAGATCAGCCTAGTGCCGAGGATGAGGAAGGAGAGGAAGATGACATAGATAGAGATGATGATGAGGAGAATGAGGATGTGGATGAGGATGAGGATGATGAGGAGGAGGAGGATAGAGATGAGGAGGAGTCAGATGCAGCTCTCCATCATTCAGGAGATGATACCATAGCTTTAGATCCCTCGTTATTCCCCAAAAGGGGGAACACGAGGCGATCCGAAGACCTGTACCCATCGCGCATAGATCATTCGAGCGTGGGGAGCCTAGTAGTTCCCAGTCACAGATGCTACCATATCACGATCCCTACTGGCGTGAGGGAGATCCAGGTATAGTAGGTTTATATTGATTGATTGATGTTTCGATGATATAAAATGGTACTAATACATGATCTGTTCTACTGCTATAGCTAATGTGTAGGAGTGGCATTCTCTGATCCAGCAAGCAGTGACAGATATTTCTACGATGGCGCAGATCCCTAGTTCCTCACAGGTTGCTTATAGACCTCAAGGGAACGCGGGTCGGCATGATGATTTATTTTCCCCATTTCGAGTACAGGTAGAGATATGGAGGGAGAGAGAGTGAGCTCTATCAGAGGACCTTCAGCGAGCACAGCGTGATCTAGCAGTAGCTCAGGCCGAGGCTACCTCGTATCGCGCGATCCTTATGGATAGGGATTGTAGGAGTTCTTCTCGGAGTCACTCACGATCTATATCATTCTATACGCCTATGGGTCCACCTGCACGGCCGGATCAGGAGGGAGCATCTAGTCGTCACTCTCCAGCCACCAGCCCTAGGGATAGGAGATGATCTATTGATGTAGGGTGGGTCACATTTTGGATGTATAGTGACCTACCTTTGTATATTGATCCACACACATATATATATATATACATGCTTCTTTGTCTCAAACGTGTTATTTTTAATGCCTAAAACAATGTATATATTTTGCTTTGATTAAAGCTAACACATTTGGTAGATTTATATGTATGTTCTGAATTTAATTTCCATGTGATTGATTTCTCAATGCTCCATGATTAAATTGATACATGTGTGACTTAATTAAAATCTTTGATCAAGTACTACATTGATGATAGGGAAGAAAATATGTGTTAAGCCTAAGAATCATATAACTAATGTGATTTAATTTGAATTTAAACACAACATGACACGATTCAACTTAACACATAAAGACATTGTATAATATGCCAACATAATAAAAAATGTAAATCTTTTGCAATTTACATAAATGAATTCAAGACAAACCATAAAATAAAGAAACGCGTTTGTCAGGAACGAAGCAATATAGATTAAACAAAACATCGTTTAATTCTATTTGCTTTAACAAAGATATGCTAACATATTATCCAATTTTGAAGAAGTGAGAAAAGAAATAGATGACTGATAAGGAATGAGGAATTAAGCATAGTATCTACGCAAGTGCATAGCGTTTATAGGGTCTTTAAGAGACGTACCATCTACACCTGCTATTTTATAAGCACCTGATCCATAATCTTCAATAACGATATACGGTCCAAGCCAATTAGGACTAAATTTTCCCTTTTCTTCAGGTAAGGCATTCACATTGCGCTGATTCTCATAGAGAACTAAGTCACCCACTGAGAAGGAACGTTGAATAACCTTATCATTATAGCTTCATTGTAGAGTTTTGTGATATGCTTGAATATGCTCAAGAGCATTTATACGCTGTTCATCAAGCATCTCAAGCTGTTGAAGTCTTTGTTCTCTATAAGCGTCATCATCTACTATACCTTTGAGAGAAACTCTAAGCGATGGAATCTCTAATTCTAAAGGCATAATAGCATCAGCACCATAAACAAGATTATAAGGGATAGTTCCGGTAGCAATTCGTACACTCGTTTGGTAGGCCCAAAGAGCATAGATTAGCTGAGTACTCCAATCCTTACCATGTTTATTCATGGTTTTACGAAGAATTTGTTCAATTATCTTATTGGATGATTCGGCTTGACCATTTGATTGAGGATAGTATGGTGTAGAAAATCGATGTTTGATATGATACTTCTTGAGGAATTTCTTCACGTCCTTGTTCTTAAATGATGTCCCATTATCAGAGATTATAGTGGAAGGTATCCCAAATCGAGAAATAATGTTTTCTAGAAGGAATCGACAAATCACTTCAGCAGTAGTAGAGCGAAAGGGAATAGCTTCTACCCATTTTGTAAAGTAATCTGTTGTGGTTATAATGAAAGTATGTCCTTGAGATGAAGGAGGAGAGATTTTACCGATACGATCCAGCCCCCATGCAAAGAAAGGCCAAGAAGCTACATGAGAACGAAGTTCTTGGGCAGGAGCATGAATCAAATTATTGTGTTGTTGACATTGATGACATTTCTTAACAAATGAAAAAGAATCCTACTGCATAGTTTGCCAATAATATCCCATACGGAGTAACCTTTGAACCAAGGATTTGCCTCCAAAATGCCCCCCATAGGCACCTGAATGCGCCTCTTCAAGAGCAATAGGGATTTCCGATTTGTTAAGACAACGAAGGAGAAGACCGTTATAACCCCTTCGGTAAAGAACATTAGAAAGAATGATATATCTAGCGGATAGCTTGCGAATTCTAGCCCTAGTGTTCCTATTGGTGGAATCAGGAAAGGTACCATCGGTCAGGTATCTTATGATATGCGAATACCATTCATCTGAGTCTATAAAGTCACAACATGTCACCAAGCTAGAATCATCTACAATAGCTGGGGAAATAAGGTTGTGAATAACAAATTTAAGATCAACCACAGGGTCCTTTAAAGATACCAGAGAAGCCACACATGCCATTGCATCCGCATGTCGATTATCTTTTCGAGGAACAGGTTCCATGGTGTAAGAATCAAATTTTTGTAACAAAGAGATAGCAAGGTCTTTATATTGTGATAATTTATCTTGTTTTGCTTGATATAGTCCTGTTACTTGTCTTATAATCAGTTGAGAATCTCCAAAAATATGTATGTGTTTTATATTCAAAGCTAAGGCTTCCTTTACTCCTGCTATAAGAGCCTCGTATTCAGCAATGTTATTGGTACATAGGAAATTGAGACGATAAGATAAGGGAATGGACTTCTTTGTAGGAGAAATCAGAACAACACCTGCCCCCGATCCCGTACGACACTTAGAGCCATCAAAGTATAACTCCCAAGTTTCATCTTTCTCTGTACAAAGGATGAAGTCATCAGGAAAAGACTCAGGGTTAGGGAAGGAGAAAGGTGAAGGGGCCTCAACTAGGTGATCGGTCAACGCTTGCCCTTTAATTGCTCTTTGTGAAACAAATTTAAGGTCAAATTCAGTTAACATCATAACCCACTTAGCTAGGCGTCCTGATAAATCAGTTTTAGAGAAAAGATGCTTCAACGGATCAAACTTCACCATGACATGGACTTCTGAATTTAAAAGATAATGTCTCAATTTCTAAGTTGCAAACACCAAGGCCAAGCATTGTCTTTCTATCGCAGAATATCGAGTCTCATAATCGAGTAAGGTATGACTTATATAATAAACTAGACACTCCTTACCATCTTTATCATGTTGTGCCAATAATGCTGCAAGAGCATGAGAGGAAGCAGTTGTATAAAGAAGAAAGGGTTTAGAAGGTTCGGTCGGTCGAAGGATAGGAGGATTAGCCAAATACACTTTTAAATCTTCAAATGCTTGCTGACAATCTTCATTCCATTGAAAAGTGATATTCTTTTTGAGGAGTTGAGTAAAAGGAAAAGTACGATCCGCGAGTTGAGATACAAACCTACGAATAGCTTGAATCTTTCCTTGTAAGATTTTGAGTTGAGACACATTTCTAAGAGGCGGCATGTTGACAATAGCATCTATTTTCTTAGTATCCACCTCAATCCCACGATGCGAAACTATGAATCCTAATAGTTTTCCACTATCCACACCAAAAACACATTTTCGGGGATTCAAGCGCATGTGATATTTACGAATCCTTTCAAAGATTTGATGAAGGATCTTAATGTGATCTATGCGGAGAATGGATTTAAGTCCGAAAGGCATCATTACCCAACAAAACGTACCCCAAGGAGTGGTGAAAGCAGTTTTGAATTGATCTTGAGGATTAATGAAGATTTGATTGTATCCTGAAAAACCATCCATGAAGGATAACAAAGCATGTCCTGCTGTAGAATCAACTATCATGTCAATGTTTGGGAGGGGAAAATCATCTTTCAAAGAAGCTTTATTTAAATCTCGAAAGTCAGTACATATTCTTATTTTATTATCTGATTTAGCCACAGTGACAATATTTGAAATCCATGGGGAATAATCAATAGGGCGGATAAATCCAGCCTCCAATAATTTTTCAATCTCAGCCTTAACAAGAAAAGCCACCTTAGGATTCATGTTTTGGATCTTTTGTTTCACCGGCTTAGCATCAGGAACTAAGACAATATTATGAGTGACAATCTTAGGATCTATACCAGGCATGTCAGAATATGTCCAAGCAAAGATTTTAGGGAATTCACGCAATAAATCTTCATATTGTTTTTGTTCTTCTTCGTCTAGACATTTTCCAATTTTAATAACTTTTTCTTCATTGCCGGAATCCATCTTAACATCAATGGTGTCGCTTATAAGAAGATTACTTTGTTGAGTATCCTTTAACTGAGGAAATTCTTTCACAATCTCATCGTTATCAGTCTCTTTTCCAAAATAGGCATTAGTGTTCAAACAATAAGGGAATCCCCTATTGTGATGATAACGAGGAAGAGTATCATATGCTCTTAAAAACTCAGCTAAAGCATCATCGGTAGGAAAAACATCCAATGCACAGGTATACGAAGGATCAATATACTCAGGGTGTCTCATTGGTAGAGATGTAGAAATAACATTAACACTAATACATGGTCTTCTAGAAGCTTTAGTGCGCTTGCAGGGATTATAACCAAGTCCAAAGGCATAATCATAAAGATTATTCTCTAGAGGAACTTTTATTCCTTGTTCGTGAGCGCCACAACCATTTCCATTATACCCATGCTTAGCTAGAATATGAAAACCATGACCATAACGATCAACCATTTCAGAAAGAGAATGTGGTTTTTCATAAGACAAAGAATCAAACCCTTCAGAATTGGAAGTGTGAGGAGAAGAAGTTTGAGAAGCGGCCACGAAGTTATTGCTCATAGGCTGATTGATTTTTAGCTTCTTCCTTCTTTTCAGCTTTAAGCTCTCTAGAAGGAACCTTATATTCACCTACAAAGGTAGGATTAAAATCAAGAGATCCCCAATCATCTTCTACGAGAACCTTCTCAGGATCAAAATCCTTCTTATGTGTAGATTCAAGTCGAGAAGAATATTCTTCAGGAGTTCCAGACTCATCCAAAGAATTTTGATCATCAGAGAGCGAGGATTCATCGATAGGTATCTTGTTTAAAGAGTCATCACTAGATGAGGAAGGCTTAGAAGAACCCCCTTTGGAAGTAGATGTTTGTAAACAAGCTTGGAAATTAGTATCACCTATCAAGGTATATGTTTTATTATTATAAATAAATTTAACTTGTCTATGCAATGTAGAGGGGACTGCTTGCATACTATGAATCCAAGGTCTCCCTAATAGCAAGTTGTATGTTAGATTTCTCGACATAACATGGATAGGAGTAGGCAAAGTAACAGGCCCCACTGTGACGGGTAAGGTGATAGTACCTAATGAAGTTTTAGCCACATTATCAAAGCCTCGAATAGGACGAGAGTCAGGCTCAATTAGGGATGTATCCACATTCATCTTATGCAAAAGATTAATGCTACACACATTAAGACCAGAGCCATTATCTACTAGTGTTCGTCTTATAGTTGTATCATTTATGATAACCACAATCATCAAGGGATCATATTGATGTTGAATTTCACTAGTGGGCAACTCATCTTGAGTAAACACAATATGAGCTTTAGGATTCATCACAGAGTTAACCAAAGACCCTATATTACTAGATGTATTCGGTGGAGGAACATTCAAATCTTTCAAAGCATCTTGTAACATTCTGTGATGAGCAGAAGAAGTTTGAATCAAATCCCAAAGGGATATCTTAGCAGGGGTAGCTTTAAGTTGTTCTATGAGATCATATTCCTTACTAAGAACTTGTGAAATGCGTGGAGCTTGTGGAAGAATTGGTTGAGGATTCGGAAGAGAAACTGGAGTAATCGGAGGAGGATTAGGTTGCCTATTATTTCTAGTATGATAAGTATGGGCAACCACATGATAACTCTCTCTAGTTAATTGCTTGGCATAATTATAAGGACTTATAGGTTTTCTTCCTTGCACAGTGATGATAGGTTTATTTGGAGTAAGAAAGGAATCATACCTCCCTTGGATAGTAAGGAGAGGTGATTTAGGAACTTGAAAGGTGGGAGAAGGACAAGCACCTTGGACTTCAAAGAGAGGCTTATTATGCTCATTCAGGTTTATCATGTTAACTAATTTAGAAGTTTTGTTATTGTTTAGAGATTTCGATAAAGCCACAAAGTCATCAAGAGCATCATCCAACAAAGCATGATCATATCTATTAAAAGGTTTATCTTTTGATTCAAAAGGAGACATCTCCTCATAGAGGGGATTATTGAAGACAACCATGTTACTAGATTCAGTGGAAGAGTTGATAGGAATGTACCCTTGAGAGGAATCAGTCAACTTATCTTTCTCATCACAACGAAATGGCATAGTAAGAAGGTTTATGAGTTTTTGGTAAAACGAAGATTTGGCCTCTTTAGGATTCAAAAACTCATCTAAAGCTTCATCTAATTCATCTTGGCTATACTCATAATCGGCATAATTGCATACATCATCATAAATATGAACATCTTGCAAATAAAAATCCGACATTTTGAAATAAAAGTTGCATAAAACTGAGACACGCAATGCAAAGAAACAAAGAAACACACTTTTTTTTTTCTTTTTCCTTTTTCTTCTTCTTTTTTTTTTTTTTTTTGAAAATGAAACCTAAATGAAACACACTAAATCTAGATCTAGATCTAACAAATGCAATGCGAGAGAAAGAAATAATTCGATTCACGTCGGGTTCACCAAAATGTGTGGGGGAAAAAGCGAGACTAGGCCAACATGTCCTAATCCTACCTTTTGTCACACACTACGGAATACGAAATAGCCTAGAGGTATCGCACAATTGGCTACTTCTTTTTGGTGAAAGAGAGAGCCACGGGCTACCTATTAGGGTTTCTATTCCTTTGTTGTAATTGAAAGGTAAGATTATGCAAGTTCAATTCCTAACCCTAAAATGCAAGTATGAACTAATAACAAGATTGCAGAATTGAACTTAAACAATGGAAAGCTGCAAACATAAGGACAAGACAAGAATGCAGATGCATACCCGGAGTCAAAATCTGAGTGAAAATGTTCGGGACGGGGGCGCGGGCACCACTGTCCTGATTCTGCACCTGAAACTGCCACTTTGCAATCTGGAAAACTGTCGGAAATGCTAAAAATTGCTGTCTGTCAGGAGGACCAAGGCACCCAGCACCCCTGTCCAAGGGACCAGGGTGCCTAGCGCCCCTGTCCTTGCAGGACCAGGGCACCCCACGCCCCTGTCCTAGTCTTCTGCTCTGAAACTTGGTGTATGGTTCCATCTCCGTCTGCTTCTTTCGGATCCGCAACTTGCGGCGTCGTCTGAATCCCGAAATCTGCACTTAAATCTGAAAAGGTGTTTGGGTGGCTATATAGGGTTTTGCCTTAGTCAAACCCCCGCTTTGATGATTTCCACCTCCACGAATAGCCAAGTTGTATTGTAAAAGTAATGTGTGTGCAGACCTTGTGTGTGTGCAAGATCTAAAATGCAAGTAAGCAAACTAGAGCAACCTAGAAAGTAAACCCTAATTGCTTGTAAATGACAATGTAAATGCTCCAAATCAAGATGCCAAGTGATCTAAAGCATGAATGTAAGTGACATAATGAGGCTTATGCAAAGACATGAAAAAAACATGAAATCATACCCAACCCCAAGGGAGGGGTACAAGCCAATCTTCAGTCGGTGATCCCTTATTGCTCTTCAATGCCTTCAAAGCCCTAAGTGAATGAATGGATTTGATGAATGCTTGGAGGATGAATGTTGAGATTTGTTGAAGTCTTCAAAGATCTGCTCTTTTGCTACATATGATTTTTAGGGCCATCAGATATGATGATTTTAGAGAGAATCCCAAAGTTACAGGTGATTTCGAGATGTTTTGACCCCCGAAATCAAGCCCCCAAGCTCAGAATAGGGCCTAATTAGGGTTTTTGATTAAGTGATGTATTGGAGGAATAAAATGAAAAGGGGCACACTTTAATGAAAGGGCCCGACTTTATGATATGAAGGATGATGAAATAGGACCTTAGACCTAATTAATTTGATTAATTAAGTGCTAAAGGAGAAATGCAATGCAAAATGCAAATTGCGCCAAGGCGGGTGCTAAACTAGATGTGAAATTGTACTGCTTTAGCAAGTGCGTACAATTTACGACGCTACAACAACAAAATCTATTTGGGATAAACTGGAAACATTGAATGAAAGCGATACCACTGTCAAAATTGCAAAATTGGAATGTTATCGGGTCAAGTATGAAAATTTAAAAATGGAAGAGGATGAAAGAATTTATGCATTTATGGAAAGAGTTAATGAAATTGTTTTAGAAATACAATGTTGTGGAGGATTTTTAAGTGAAGATGAAATTGTTTCTAAAGTTTTAAGAGCTTTGTCACCAACTTACAAAATGAAAGTGACAACTATTAATGAGTTGAGAACAATGCCTAATACATCAGTATCTAGAGATACTTTGGTTGGAAAACTTTTAACATTTGAGCTTGAAGAATTTGGTCTTGTTGCTACAGTCAAGACTGATATAGCCTTCAAAGCATCATCATCATCTGACAAGTCTAATTGGAAAACACTTTATGCAAAAGAACTTGAAGATATCAGAAGACAAAATGAAGAACTTGAAACAATATTTGCAAGGAAGATGCCTAAAGGTCCAACATGAAGTAAGTATGAAGGTAAAGCACTTTTCAAATGTTTTAATTGCAATAAAGTTGGTCATATGATGTCTAGGTGTCCTGATAGACATTCAAGACTAAGAGAGAAGACAAAAATAACATATAAACCTAACCCTAAATATGAGAGACAAATTTAAGAAAAACAGAGATAAGTCATGTTACTATGCAAATGAAGGTGTTACAGATGACTCTGATGAAGATCCAACAGATAGTGGATGGGCATTTGTTGCATTAAAAGAAGATCAACTGACACCTATTGTCAAACCAGTAGAGCAAGTATTAGCAGCAAAAATTGAAGAAAATGATGAATGGATCATTGATAGTGGTTGCTCGCATCATATGACTGATGATAAAAGAAAATTCTTATCACTTTGGGAATGTCATGGAGGTCTAGTAAGATTTGGAGATGACAAAGCTTGTTTAATCAAAGGAAGAGGCACTATATCTTTGGATGGCAACCACAATACTGACAATGTTTATTATGTTGAAGGTTTAAAGCATAATCTTTTGAGCGTTGGTCAGTTAGTGGAAAAAGGATTTCAACTACAATTCAAGAATGTAAAATGCATAATCATAAACCGAATTGGATTGGTGATTGCAACCGGTAATCAAACTAAAGGTAATATCTTTCATTTGAATACCAGTGATAAGACATGTTTGATTGCACAGATTGATGAAAGTTGGTTATGACATAAAAGACTTTGTCATGTGAATTTTGATTGCATTGTAAAGATCAGTTCAACCAAGGCAGTAAGGGACTTACCTAAGATTGTGAAACCTCATAATCCAGTATGTAAGGAATGTCAAATGGCAAAGCAAGTTAGAACAACATTTAAGAGCATTTTTGAGAAATCCAATAATATTCTTGATTAAATTCATATTGATTTATGTGGTCCAGCAAGAACAAAGAGTCTTCAGAGTGATAGATACTTTATGCTAATAATTGATGATTATTCTAGAATGTGTTGGGTTACTTTTCTCAAGGAGAAATCAAAAGATTTTGGAAGATTCAAGATATACAAGGCAATGGTAGAGAATGAAACCGACAAGAAAATCAAATGTTTGAGATCTGATCGAGGAAAATTTACATCTAGGGAATTCAATGTATACTGTGAAGAGAATGGAATCAAAAGACAACTATCAGCACCCCAGACACCCAAGGAGAATGGAGTTGTGGAAAAGAAGAACAAAACTATACTGTATGCAACAAGAACCATGATGATGGAAGCAAATCTACTTCATATGTACTGGAGAGAAGCAGTGAATACAACAATTTATACTTTCAACAGAGTTCACATCAAAAGTGAAACCGGTAAGACTCCTTATGAACTATGGTTCGATCATATTCCTACTCTTAAATATTTCAAAATATTTGGAAGTGAATGCTATATTAAGAGAGATGAGTCTATTGGCAAATTTGATCCTAGAAGTGATGAGGGAATATTTCTTGGATATTCAACTACAAGCAAGACATATAGATGTTATAATAAAAGATTGCTAGAAATCATTGAAAGTACTAATGTGAAGATAGATGAACATTTTAGAGGAGAATCAAGATCTGTAGGTTTTGAACCAGCAACGAAAAATGATTATAAATGAACTGGCACAGATTGCACTGGAACAAAATGAAGAACCAGTCACACTGACATCATCAGAAAACTCAACTGTGACTGAAGAACAACAACCTGTAAGTGGAAAGCGGAATAAACCCAGGTACGTAAGATTCAAATCATTAAGAAAATCAGATAATTGGAAATAAAAATCAAGGTGTTATGACAAGAGGAAGATTGACAAATGAAGAGTTTTGTTTAATTTCTAAAGTTGAATCAGCATCAGTTGTTGAAGCATGTCAGGATAAACATTGGATAAAAGCAATGAAAGATGAATTAGAACATATTGAAAAGAATAATACTTGGACATTAGTTCCCCGGTCTAAAGACAAATGTAATTGGAACTAAATGAATATTTAGAAATAAACTTAATGAAGATGTTGAAGTAATCAGAAACAAAACAAGATTAGTTTGTAAAGGTTATTCTCAGAAAGAAGGAATTGATTATAATGAAACCTTTCCACCGGTAGCCATAATTGAAGCAGTAAGACTGTTTCTTGCATTTGTAGCTCACAAGAACTATAAAGTTTATTAGATGGATGTAAAATGTGCATTCTTGAATGGAGATCTTGAAGAAGAAGTTTACATTGAACAAACTGATGGATTTTCATTAACAGATGTTATGGATATGGTTTGTAGGTTAAGGAAAGATTTATATGGATTGGAGAAAGCTCCTAGAGCTTGGTATGCTAGATTGGATAAATATCTTCTAAAGCTTGGATACACAAAAGGTGATGCTGACAGTAATTTGTATTACAAAATCACCAATGATGACATTTTGGTTATTGAAGTATTTGTGGATGATACCATTTTTGGAGGTGAAGAAGAGCTATGCAAAGACTTTGCTAACAAGATGCAGGAAGAATTTGAAATATCCATGATTAGAGAGATAAAAAAAATTCTAGGTTTGCAAATTTCTCAAACTGATAAAGGTATATTCATATGTGAAACAAAATACTTGAAGAAACTTTTGAATAAATTTGTAATGGAAAACTCCAAACCGGTAAGCACTCCTATGACCACAACTAATAAATTGACATCAAAGGATGATTCAGCTCCTATAAATCTGATAAGTTACAAATCTATGATTGGAGGGTTACTGTATTTGACACAAACCAGACTTAATATAATGAATGCAGTGTGTATTGTTTCAAGATTTCAAAGCAATCCTAAAGAAAATCATGAAACTGCAGTAAAAAGGATTTTTCAATACCTACAAGGCACAACAAATCTTGGTTTATGGTATCCTAAGAATGACAATTTTGAGTTATGTGCATATACATATGCAAATTGGATAGGAGATATGGATGACATAAAGAGTACCACTGGTGGAGCATTCTTTCTTGGCAGAAGATTAATTTCATAGATCAACAAGAAGCAAACTTGTACATCATTATCTACAACAAAAGCAAAATATGTTGCAGCAACAATTAATTGCACTTAGGTATTATGGATCAAGCAAATGTTAAAGGATATCAAGGTAAAATGCAAAGAAACGGTAATTATTTACTGTGATAATTCAACAACAATAGATATATCAAAGAATCCGGTATTTCACTCTAAAACAAAGCATGTTTCTATTAAGTATAATTTTTTGAAAGAAAATGTTGAAGCAAATGAAGTGAGATTGGTTTATTTGAATACTAAAGAGCAAATTGCAGAGATTTTTACAAAGCCTTTTCCTAAGGAAACATTTTAATATCTCAGAGAGAAGCTTGGGGTAATCACCCCACCGAAAGAGACTTAAATGATGTAGATTGGCATCAAATCGATAGGGACTAACAAAAAAATCTTTTTCCGGGTTGATGGAGGAGAGCTACTGCTCAGGGGGAGTAGTTAGTTGTATGTTATGTTCTGATTTTGATTCTCGCCTACTTTGGCATTTGATGTCAAAGGGGGAGAGATGTCTATGGAAAAACATTGTACTTTGAAGATTGGGGAGAGATGTATTTTGGTTTTGGTTATATTGTTTCTATTTTTGGTACAAAACTTTGCATTGATCTATTTTGGGAGATTGTTGGTATTTGGCATTCTATTTTTGGCACTTAGATGTTTTTCCATCTAGTGTTGCCATGAAAACCAAAGGGGGAGATTGTTGGTATTATGGATGACTTCGTCATGTGTTGCATTGGTTTTATCATTGATGTCAACACTTATCTATTTGGAGGTCTACATTGTTGATTTGGCACTTTGGTTATATTGGTTTGTTGATGAACCGACACATTGTGGTCCCGGTATGGATATTGGCTTATGCACAGTCATCGGTATATGTTTCGCCTACAACTTATATGTTTCATCGACAACTCAGGAAGTTGATGATGACTTGTTATCATGTGGAGATCATTTGGTTATGTCGAAGACATGAATTGGATTTTTACATTTCGTGTTTTTCTAATCGGGTTCACATATTTTCCTTAACCGACAAATAGGTCTAGGTTATGGACCAGTACAAGATATCATGTTCCAGATCATTACAACATGTTTTGGAAATGGTTTATTGATTGGATAATGTGTAAATGTATTGAGACCGACATATTGTATTGCATCAAGACTTATTTTGTAAATGTAATATCTTTAGGGAGCTGACCTAATGATGAGGTCTTAGGTTTTGTATAAATAATTGTAAGATTGGAGATATATGAGTGTGTGCGAATATTGAAGATCATTGTGAAGAGCAAAAATAAGTAGATCCTTGTGCGAATCATGCATATATTATCTAAAGGTTGAAGGAAAGGTTATGAAGGTGTTTGACACTCATGATCAGAGCTTAAACCAGTACTGAATCCAGCATTGAAGATGCTATATTGAAGTAGTACATTGTTATTGGATTTACCCATCCAATTGTAGTCAGTGTGACTCCTATTTTGTGATTGAGCAGTGAGCTCTAGGCGGTTGGCCTTTCTGTATGTGCACACCCATTATTGTATTCACTTAATATCTATAGTAGTAGTATCATCTGATTGTGGGTAAGGTTTCCCACCATGGTTTTTCTCCTTATAGGGTTTCCACATCAAAATCTTTGTGTCATGTGTTGTGGATGTGTTTTGCTTTCTGTTTCATGCATTAAGTTGTATCGGTATTGATAAAACTGTTAATTTGTTTTACCGGCATTGAGTTTTAAATTTGAATAATTGGTTTTGAGTTATAATTTATTGACAACTAATTCACCCTTCCCCACTCTCAGTTGTCCTTCCCGGTTCCTAATAGGTACAACATTGAAAGACAAAACATGTATCAATCAAGTATCATTTCTTGAGGGAGAAGGTCAATGAAGATGAAGTGAAATTGGAATGTGTCTATAATGGAACAAATTGCAGATATTTTTACTAAGCCTTTGCTTGCATAAGCATTTTGATATCTGAGAGACAAGTTAGGGATCTATGCCCCTCTTGATGAGAACTAGATGCATTGATTTGCATCAATCCAGTGGAGTTTACGGTCTTATCTTCTTATCTGGATTGATGAGTTGGTACTACTACTCAACAGGAGTAGTCAATGTGTGGTTCAGTTGGCATTTATGTGATCTTTTGGGGGGAGAATCATGTCTAATGTTCAAAAGGGGGAGAGAGAGATATTTTGTTTTATGAGTCTTTGACATTGTTGTCAAAGGGGGAGAGATGCATGTGAAAAATTGTTTTATCTTTGGTATGCATGATCTTAGGTGGAGTTTGTTGGAGTTGATTTCTTTCTTTGCATTGATTATTTCTCACATTCATATGTTGTCATCAATGCCAAAGGGAGAGATTGTTGGATATTACTGCTGCTAGGGTATGTTGTTGTCATTGATGTCAACATATTCCTCTGATCTATTGTTCTAGTAGTTATAGATTGGTTTATTGGGTTTGTGGTTCAGTAATTTAGTATTTCAAGTATCCTTGTGTCATTCCTTATTGATTTAATTGATCTAAGATTTTTCTTGATCATATCATTTGATCCACTTTATGGTGTCATATGGTGTCATATGAGACCTTAGGACACCATATGGTGTCGTTAGGGGTTGTATGGTGTGCTCAGGGGTCATATTGTGTCCTAAGGGGTCATATGGTGTCTCGTGACCCCTTAGGACACTATTATGCCCCTTTAGGACACCTTATGGTGTTGTATTGTTTCCTAAGGGGTCATATGGTGTCCAGTGACCCCTTGGGACACCATATGACCCCTTAGGATACCATATGGTGTCGTTATGGGTCGATTGTGTCCTAAGGGGTCATCTAGTGTCCAATGACCCCTTAGGACACCATATGACCCGTTAGAACACCATATTGTGTCCTAAGGGGTCATATGGTGTCTTATGACCCCTTAGGACACCATATAGTGTCGTTAGGGATCATATAGTGTCTGAAAAAGTCATATGGTGTTCTATGACCCCTTAGGACACCATATGGTGTCATTAGGGGTTATGTTGTGTCCTAAAGCATCCTATGATGTGCTTAGGTGTCAGATGGTGTCCTAAAGGGTCACATGGTGTAGATTATGACCCCTTATGACACCATTTGACCCCTTTTAACATCTTAGTGCACGACATGACCCTTTAGGACCATATGATGTCCATATGGTGTCTTAAGGTGTCATATGCTATTCTAACACATGCATTGTCTCTTACGACCCCATATGACACCTAACGACACCATGTGAACCCTCAGAATACCATATGACCCCTTACGACACTACATGACCACTAATGAAAATATTAATAATATATTTTAATATATATACATTTATATATTATAGTATTAATATATACCATTTTTATTATATATATATTAATATATTGAATATTATTATATTAATATATTGTACATATTAATATAATAATATTCAATATGTTAATATATTATATATTAATATACAATATTAATATTGTATTAATATATTAATATCATAACTTGCTAAAATCGGATATTGGATATAACTGAATATCTAATATTATCCGATATCTGATTTTTCTGATATAAATTTTAAATTTTGGAATTTGGTTCAGGAATGCTTTGGGATTTGGCTTGGAAATGACAAGCTTGGAAAGTCAACAGAAAAAATGTGTTTTTGAGTATTCTTTGATTTTCCAAACTTCGCACTGGTGGCTGATGACTTTTTTTATAGCCAAAATTGATTAAAAAAAAAGTGTTTTTTAAGGATGTTCTCATCCTTCCAACAATATAAGGTTTGTCTTATTTTGACTTTAATAAATAATAATTATTTATTTTCTAATTGAATGCTGACTAAAGTCCTGATTGATAGGCTAATTGAAAAACAAACAACTTTCAAGCAGTATCACATTTTTTGAATTTGAAACATGTGTCACATTCTATGCTTCATCTACTATAGAAAAAAAATTGAATTTCATAAAGTTTAGACCAAGTTAAGGTGGTTAGACATAGGAGTGTTTTTGAATTTCTGAAAAGTTGTAAAAAATTCATGATTAATTATTTACTTCATAAAAAATTACAAAAAATAATGTCACTAATTATATTATAAATCTTATAAAAAATATTATGATTTGATTGTGATTAGGGTGGTCAGACATACACCTACTTCTTTTTTTTCCTGAAATTTTAGTATCACTACATTGAAATTTCAAATTTTCATCAAATATTTTTTTTTTCAAAAAACAACTAATAGCTTAGAAATTACATTCAATTTGCTACAGATTCTCTTCTTACATATTTTTAAACTAATGTTCATAACTTATTCAAATTTTCATGTCAAGTTGCATAACTCTGATTTTTTAAAATTTCATTGTCGGTTAAGGGCCTGTTTTGGCCCCTCATGATCTTGCACATACCCATAAAGAAAAACATAAAATAAATTACCCTATGTTCTCTACTAAATAAAACAAAGTAGCATGCACACAAACCCAACCTCACAACACAAATAGCATAATCTTTTTGCCAGCGGCCAGTCCCGAGGTCAAAACTGTTTGCAAATTCCCTTCTTTATCAAAATACGAAAGCATAACATCTATAAGCTTGTCGTCCACTTTTATTGGTGTCTGTGCCACCATGAATGTTTCTATTTTTCCATGGTAGGTTTGCTTTTAATGAGGTGAAAGACAAAAAATAGCTTTGTAATGGTGTTGATGAAGTAGGGGTTGCTTAATTTTGAGCTAGGAATGGCAAAGATAAGTTTAGCATTGAAAAGAAATTGAGGGAAAATGAAAAATGAAGCCTACGGATGGCGTAAATTAGTTTGCATAGTGAAGTCATTAATGACTTGAAATATCTTGTTTTCATGATCAAGAGACAAAGATAGAATAATGCTTTGAAATGTTAATAAATAAATGACAAGACACATGACATGAAGTTATTAATGTTAATTTGAAGTATAGTTTTACTTTTTAAAATAAATCACAAGACACGTGGCGTTCAAAAATTTTAGGTGGGAGAAAATCTCACCAGAAACCTAACAAGAAATATTTTTTTCTAGCTGACTGAATTTTTCTTGCCTGATATGTGCTAAAAGCCCACACTAAAGCCTATCGGCTAAAAAAATAAATAAATTTGAAAGTAAAAATATACTTCAAATAAAATATTAAAAATAAAGATAAAATATATAACTATATTACCTTTTATAAAAGTTCTTATCTACATAATATAATTTTAAATAAAAATATTCCTTTAAAAATATTTATTAGAAAAAACTTACTCCCAAATTTGACACTCAATTATATTATTTTAATAAATTTTACAATAATTATGGATGGATAAATAGTCCTATTTTTCCATTTCATCTTTTTGTAAGAATAATAATGTCTTAATATAAATTTCATCTTTTTGTACAAAAGTGTACTTAGTGTTGACATGATAAATAGTCCTATTTTGCTCTTGGCACCTCATTTAAGTTTTAGATGATACTCCTAATATATTGTCCATCACAAAAACTATTAGTGAGTAGGTTGTGGATGTGCTCTGCTAATAGGCTCTCAAGGCTTACATCATCATTTAAGGTTCCTTTATGTTCAAGCATTTTCACATTGTTGCACTTTCATCAAAGTGGGTGAGATTACTCATCTTCTTTAGTGGATGCACTTTTATTCTACAGCCCAATATGTATTAGGTGTGTAAATAATTAGTGTCACCATTGTCATAGGAGTCTTCACAGGTTGTAGTGCTTCATGTCACCAAGGCTATGGTGGCATTTCTTTGTGACTTTCTTTCTTTTTAATTATTTATTATTTAAGATTTATAACTCTTAATTCCATTCCATTGTACTTCCCTAATGACTTATGTCTGGTTTTTTGTCAAAGTTTTGGTAAGCAAACATCTTTCATTCTAGATCTTTGGAATGATGGGAATAGTTATCACTACCATGATCTTTGGAACCATGCAACATTGACATATTGATTTCTTAGGCCACTCCTAATCGTCCCCACTATATTTTCCTCGTCCTTCCTCCATTGGGAATGTGTGGTTGTCCTCAAACCTTTGGAATGTGACTATTTTGCTTATGTCTAAATACCCATTTGTTGTAGAATCTTTAGAATTGAACATCTCTTTTAGGGCTATTCTTTCTTTATTGCAAGGGTTATACCTACACTTAGTGACGTCAGTATCAAAGGTTTTACTAGTTTTTCATCACTTATAATCGCAACCTTGGTGTACCTCTTGATTGTGTCTTCACTTGAAAAACAGGCAGTGAGTGACAAGAAACCGATCATAGCTATAGAGTACTATAAATTATTTGGTCACAAAGCTACCAATGGATAATGAATAGTAAATAACAAATAATAGGTACTTAATGTTGAGTGAGGTAGAGTTCATGAACCATGTGATAGGTGACTATCAATGTTTACAGAGAACTTAAGTAATAGTGTGTTGATTCCTGAGCTAATCCCACTTCTGTATAGCTCAAAAATATTCCATCATTATTAGATTAATATGTATTTTGTTTAGCACTTTAGGTGCTTTTGTGGCATATCATGGCTATTTTGTAATGAGCACATGATTATCCTTTTGCCACTTAACTTTAATTCCCTCTCTCCATCTACCCCATCTACATAAATTCTGAGTTTTGTTTCTATGTCCCAGATTATTTGCACCGGAAACATAAGTAATATACTATAGTCTAGTTGTATAGACTGGTTGTTCACCTGAGATAAAATTTAGAAAACAATATCAAAAGTGATTGATTTATGGGGCTGAGTTATTTTATTTGATTAGGAGGTACTTTTCAGTATCAAATCACTATCAAGTATTCATTCTTATGGAAGATGGATTTGTATAAATCATTCTTATGATATATGAACCAATGAATTTGACTCAAAGATTATGCATGATTAAATAAATTATCGAACACAAAATTTTGAATTAAATTGTATATATTTATTTGATCGATGTTTGGGATCACATTTAGTGATCTATCATAAAAAAACTAAAAAAATTATTTTTCTTGCTAGTTTTTTTTCCATGTTTACACCTCATTTCATTCATTTTTATTTTATTATTTATTAATTTTTATCTCTTCTTATGTTATTATTTTAATTTTTCATTCTAACCTCAACTATCACAACCTTTACAAGGCTCTATAATCCATAGATTGTGGAAAGCTCATACCATATATTAAATAAATTTATCCATTGATAATTATGTAAAATATCGATTTAATTATATTTTATAATTTGATTGTTGTAGACAATTCAATTCTTTAAAAAATAGTTTTTGGCATTTAACTTACCCTACAAGGTGAAATCCTCCACCTATTTTTGAAATTTTATTTTAAAAACAATTATGACATTTTGGTGTTTGTTTATTAAATATTTTAATTATTAAATTAGAAAATTATTATAAAATCTATTATAGAGATTTCTATTTATTCAAAAATATTTGTTTGTATTTATATTATTCTCCACTTGGTAGTTGTTGCAATCATTTTAACTTAGTTGTGTATAGGTGTTATATTTATTGGTTATTCAAATATAAGAACAAGTGTTGAAGTTAAATCCCCTCATGGGAAAGGATGGTGGATCATGGCTTAAAGACCAAATTTGAAGCTATTAGTTTCGGTCAAATGATTTTTAAACTTGACAAGCATAAAAGTACAATATATGAACCATGGAAAGATATTAATGTAAACAAATATCTATAAAGTAAAAGCGAACATTATTTAAGTTGAATTTAAGAATATAATCACAATGTTTCAACTATCTTTAAATCTATCATCCAATTATAACGAATGCCTAAAGGAAATACAAATAAAGGATTGTATTTTTGATGTTTTGTATGCTTGACTAAATGGGTGCAAATTGTGTCAACCTTGAATGTCAATCGACTAATACTTAAATATATATTTGAAAGTTGTAAGAAAGTAGGTTTGATCAATCAACCCTTCGCTAATGAAAGGCCAAATCTATATAGCTCTTAGCAAGTCTAGTTAGTTGTATACAGAGAGAATTGAGATGCATTTTAAGTTTCAAATTTATTTAAAGGAATCTTACAGGGTATAAGGAGGATCTGTCATATGTTAAGTATTAGCATGATCATTTTCGAAGGTTAGATGTTACAAAAAAATATTCTAATATTTGAGATTTTGAATATATTTAAAAATTATTTGTAAGATTTTAAGATGACATTAAAAAAGAATTAAGAAATTCAATAGTATAATGTTTTATGAGATTGATCAATTGAATAGTATAATGAGAATGAAGAAATTTGAATATAAAATCAATTGGGAATATCTAAAAAATAAAAGATTGAGTTTAATGGTCTCCTATGGCTTGTAAAAAGGGAAATGGAGTGACTACGGTTGGAAAAAGTCAACACATTCACTAAATAGTTGTTATAATGTTGGATTTTCAAAAAAATGATTGGGCTTAAGCATCAAATCTAGGTTTCCAAATCAAAAGAGGGTCTAATCCATGTAGAGGAAAGAAAGTAATCTTACTTCCTATGATCCATTTCTAGTCCCTTAAAATTTACATGTGTGGAAGGTAGAGAATCTAAGTAGAGGAAAGAAAGTAATCTTACTTCCTATGATCCATGTAGAGGAAAGAAAGTAATCTTACTTCCTATGATCCATGTAGAGGAAAGAAAGTAATCCATGTAGAGGAAAGAAAGTAATCCATGTAGAGGGTCTAATCCATGTAGAGGGGAGCATTACTTCACATTAATTCTCAAATTCTGATCGAATAGGGTTGAAAATATATTGAAACCAGTAGAGAAAAGAAAGCAATCTTACTTTCTATGATCCATTTCTAGTGTTCTTGTGTTGGAATCCAAGAACACTGAGAGGGGGGGTGAATCAGTGTTCTGCCAGTTGGAGTATTTTAGCATTATTAAGAAATCCACTTATTAACCAGTATGCATAAAAGAAAGTAACAACAAGTAATAACAATGCAATCACAAGAATAAACACCATAATACAGAGATTTATGCTTTGGAAAACCTCAAAGAGGAAAAACCACAGTGGGATTGGTGACCCACAATATCTATCCACTGGCCAAATGAATAAATATTACAATAGGGGCCTGCACATGTAAGAAGGCCAACAGCCTAGAGTGCACTGCTCATCACAAAAGGAGCCTCACTAACTACAAACACCAAAAATGGAGTTACAAACAAAATTTTGAACTCTGAGAATGCATATGCTATGTTGGATGAGTTCCGGTTAAAGCATAGTTTGTACTAGTTTTCAATGTGTCCTCCTTTACCGGTATCTTATTTTGCTTCCCAAACCTCTAAATCAATATCCAAGACCGACTACAAAATATTACATTCACATATTGTCAATCAAAATCGCTCACATAATCTTACACACCTATATCACCTTATATATTCAAAATAACCTAACCAAGCTGACTTAAATAGCCTTCCCCAATTATAAACACAGATGCCTTAAGTCAGCTTACAATGATATTACAATTTATTTACATGTCGGCCTAGACAAAAATAAATGCATTAAAATTTGTGACCGATGTCATTGATCGCTATCGTGTAGACCTATCAGATCAATCTCCTATGTCGGCCTCATATACCGGTTCCTAGTTGTCAGTTCCCTTGTATGCTGGTGAGTACCGGTTAAGTTTCCAACCCAAAATGGCGTGTGTTGCCATCAATGACAACACCACTAAACTAGATGAGTATCAATTGCCAACAATCTCCCCCTTTGGCATTGATGGCAACACACATGTGAAAAATGGATCGTTGAAGTGTTGTTCCAGTTCCTCCCAAAAATTGATGACCAAAACTAACCCTGCTACCCTTGAGCTATACATTATTTCTTATGTCCCTTAACATTTTCCACATCAACCTCTCCCCGTTTGACATCAATGACAAAGTCGAGGTAAATAAAGAATGAAAGAATGAGAGCAAAACTGTGATTACCGGATCTATATATGCTTGAAAAATGTCTAGATAAGCACCCTTCAAGAATGTCAAGTAGGTGTCCCAACCAGATTTCAAGGTACTCAAAATTGATACAAGCACATTCAACAAATAAGCATGAATTTCCAACTCAGTTAGGTCTGTCGGTGTGGGCTTTCTCATCTGTTCTATACACTTCCTCTTATGAAGCAACAAAGTATTTAACCGGGGACTAACAAATCCTCTCGATTCTCTAGCTCGCCGTATGATTTTATCCTTATATTTCTCTAGGGTTGAAATCTTAGATTCAAGAAGCAAAATTTGACCATCAACAGAGCTGGTCAATTACATGGTACCATCAAAGCTGGTTAGGATTTGTTCAATTTTCTCCTTATCCTCCTTTATTTTATTATCTAGGTCAGTTGTTAAATATGATATGTTAGAGCAAGACTGGTATATATGACTACACAAAATGAGAGCCTCATCAATCCTTTTTAATTCTTCAGTCATATTAGTCTTATCAGATGCAATCATATTATTACAAGTTACTAATCTGGTTGCATTGTACCTCTCTATCAACTGTCGGTTTGATACCTGTTGAAGAGTTTTAAACTCTTTGGAAATATGCTCTGTAAAACCTTTCAATTTATCGGATATACTTCCAATCAGATCTACCTTATACTCTAGTGCAAGCTGCTGAAAAATAGGGATGACTTGCTCAATGACTTGCTTGTCTTCAGTCCATTCCTTCCTTAGCTTATGAGCTGCAACATACATCAATTCAAAACTGCTTAGTTGCTCAATATTCTTCTGTCCAAAATCAACTTGACCGGATGAGCCAAGTGCCAACAATGAATGACTGTCCAAAATTTTCCCAAAGGATTAAACCTTATGACTTGCACCAGTGGCTTCGCCACTTGGTGCAGTTACTTGCTCAACCTTAACCTCTTCTATATGTAACAATATCCTCAACCTGTTTATTTTCTGTATCCACATCAATAACCTCTATATCTAGAATGTTTTGTTCCAGTGTATCTTGCTTATCTTTTATAGTTTCAATGTTATCTATAGGTTTCTCTACATTTTGTACAAGTGGTTCTACCAGAGGAATATCCTCTATTAGTTTTTGTCCCAAAACTGGTGGATCCATGTCTAATATACCTTTCCCCTTATCATCTACGAGGATATCTGGAGTGTTAGACTTTGGAGGGACTTCCGGTGATGTAAAGAATCTAGGTTTATCTACAAAGAATTGTACCCATGCCTCATGGGTCTCCTTAACTATTTCATTTACTCTACCTACCATGAGACTCACATGTCGGTGTCTACTCTGGAAATTTTTTTATTTGCAAACTCTAGACATTGTTGCATCTCATCATCTGTGATGGCTCCAAAAACAATTAACAACTCATGTATCTTTATATGTTTATCCTCTTCAACCGCAGATAACCTTCTAGCATCTAGTTTATTATACAAATCTTCTGGTATTTGTCTTTCTATCTCTATTAATGCTTTATATAAATCTAAGTATAACAAAACTGATTCCTCAATTTTCATTTGCTCCTTATCATCCATATGTACATAATAATGTTGTATATTACTCAAAATTCCATCTTTAGTTACTTGATCAATCAACTCAGCAACTGAGAGAGGAGGAATAACTTCAATACTCTTCCCGAATTCAAGAGCTATATCTATATCTAATTTCTTCTTCTTGCTGGGAGTAGAAGTAGACTCCTTAACCAGTTTCCTCTTCTCTGTGGGCTTCCTCTCCTTCATAATTTTCTTTGGGGGTGTCGGAGGGGTTACCTTCACTTTCTATTTAATTTCTTCTTCAGACTTCTTCCTTTTTATCCTGATGTAAGTCTTGGGGATGTTTGCAGGCTCATCATCAGTATCAGAACTAGATGCAACAGGGGCAATATAAGTATTTGGTTTCTTTCTCTTCACTACATCCTTCTCGGTTGTTGTTGTCGGTGAGTCATGAACTGTTGCCGAAGAAGATCCTTCTGCTAGTCCAATGATCTGTTTGATTTCAAAAGACATTTTCTATACAACTTCCCCAACCTTCTTGATTTTTCCTTCCCTTTTCTTCTTGTTGAATCCTATCTGAACTTAGGATTCCTTCTACTTTGTTGTCCCAAATTTTTTCTCCTATTTATCTATCGGGGCATCAATGAGAGTCTTGGCATTTAAGTCCAAGATTCCATCATCAACCTCATAGCCCATCTTAGTGATCCAAATCTTTCGTGGTTGTACTACCTCCATCAGTGTTTCATCCTTCTTCACCATAAAGCAAATTTTAGTTGAATATTTGTCAACTATATGCTTTGGAACTCTTTCTCTCTACCTCATTGTTTTATGAAATGATTTGAAATAACCCCATAGAATGGAGTCTCTCTCCTTATCCTATCCCAAACCCCTTATAGCCTCTTTAATTTATTTTCCTATCGGCATATCAAGTTCCCATTGTGTTTTGCCAAATCCCAGTAACTCATTCAAAAAGAAAAGCATCAAGCAAACAACAAGGTTTCCATACCGGAAAACACCTTTCTTCTCACCCTTAATCTTCCCTAGGTTTACAATTAGTTCATCACGCATCCATTTACAAAGATCATACTTTTTATTTTATTTGACCATCTTGTGAGAACAGTAAATGCATGAACTAGAAATAGAGTTCACCTAGTTTGATTGGGTTACCTTGTAACCGATGATTATACTTTCAAATTGAACTTTGTCTCTGATAGTGCTTATCCTCATCGACCGGTTGTCAAAAGTTGCATCGGTTAACTTCTCCACCTCATTGTTAGTTATTTTATTCCTTCCGGGAGTCTGACCAATTTGGGGAAAATCGGTGATTGCACGAATAGCCTCCTTGGTGATTTTGTAAGGCTGGTCAAGCCATATGAATTCCTCGTGGACTCGGCTCAGCACATACCGGATCATATCATCTTTGAATTCCAGCAATCTCCAAAATGTCTATAAAACCCTGATCCTTCAAAATTTGGAATTTTGATTTCATTGATCCATTCCTATCCAACAGATTTGTCATGTACATTGTTTTGATTTCTACGGAACCTAGATCCTCCAGAGTGCAGTGGATATATGCACGAACATCCTCAACATACAAGACTCTGTCTAGAACCCTTGGAAATGTGCTGACTAAATCATTAACCTTTGCAATTTGAGGGCATTGCTTGAAAACCGGCCGTGAACGGTCCTTAATGTCAACAACAACAGGTGTAGCCACACCTACCGGAGCGACAGTCGATTCTTAAGCCATTTCAAACAAAACATAGCTCAAAAACTCATAAAATACCTCACAACCTTCGTCCATGAAAGCTCTTGAAATCCCGCTCTAAATGCATTGGAATTTACTTGAAAATGCTCTTGATCACCTTGAATTGCCTTGAACTCGCTCTGAATGTTGTGTGACAAAAAATGAAGCAACATTTCCCTTTTATTCTGTAAAAACCCTAATTTTTCATTGACATTAATGCATGTCGACATATCACCGGATTCAAAATTTATAATCTCGGTACCAGAAAACCTTTAGACTGACTTCTCCAAGATCTGAAATAGGCTTTTAGATCACTACTAGGGGTAATGCAAGATTTATCATTAATTTGCCTCCCCCTAAGGCTAATGCCTTAGTTACCAGATGAGTTTCCTATCGGTGCAGGAACATTTTGCTTTGTCAGTTGAGTATCCGGGTTGATTGTCTCTGTCAGTTGATCTTCAAATTTTCTAACCCATTTCTTCTCATGATCCTTCCAGATATCTTCAACCTTTTATTTTCCTTTCTCATCATTTCCTACCAGATTGTTCTTGCTTCCGTAGAATTTAGCAATATATCCTATTTTGTTGCATGCATAGCAAGTGACATTATTTTTCTCAATTGCTTTGTTGTATCCTTGATCATTCCTTGACCTACATTTATTAACCATATGTCCAAACTATCCACATGCATGACATTTCACATTCATTCGACAATCTTTTGTCCTATGACCATACTTCTTACAATTTGAACACTGGCCGAGAACTGCATTGTTATCCTAATATGCTTTATTTCTGCAATGTCTTGCCATATGACCAAATTTATTGCAAAGAAACATATACCATTGAATTTAAGTGCATTGAGTTGCCTTACCAATGTTTTCTGATTCCGTTGGATAGGTGGATTCTCCTTCTCACTGTTTGTCTCATTTTCATTTGCAGTACCAGAGCTTTCTCTATGCTCAAATCTGAGACCTCTAGTGTCTCCCTTGTGCCTTTGATCCTTCAATAGCTCATCTAGTTTTGCAGAACTGGCCTTAAACTTGTCTTTGTATTCATTAGCAGTATCCAGATCTCCCCTTAGGACCGTTATTAATCTTTCCAATTTTTGTTCATTATTTTGGGATTGCACCAGTTCAGTTCTCAACATATCATTCTCATGTGCCAACCTAATGCGTTCCTCAGATCTGTCTTTCAGAGATCTGCCAAGATTTTCTTCATTCTTCTTTCGATCTTCAATATTCTTAGACATCCTCATTGTTAGGGATTGCATTTCATTCTTCATGACATCGTTCTCCTGACTCAACTTCTGACATTGTTCCTTAAGGGAATCATTCTCTTCATCATCTTGATTTTGCAAAAGTTCCTTCCTTCTAGCTTGAATAGATGACAACCTCTCCTATAGGATAAGAATGAATTCCTTTTTAGAATTCAATTCATCTTGCAATTTCAAGTTCTTCATCCTTTCAGCGTCATAGTCCTCAAGTGCTACTTCAAGTTGTTTATCCATACTCATCTCCATGGATTCCGGATTCAGGATCTTCCTCAAGCTGTTAAACTTATTCTAAGGCACCAAGCCCTGATACCAATTGTTGGAATCCAAGAATACTGAGAGGGGAGGGGGTGAATCAGTTTTCTGTCGGTTGGAGTATTTTAGCCTTATTAAAAAATCCACTTATTAACCGGCATGCACAAAAGAAAGTAATAACAAGTAATAACAATGCAATCACAAGAATAAACACCATAACACAAAGATTTATGCATAGAAAACCTCAAAGAGGAAAAACCACAGTGGGATTAGTGACCCACAATATCTATCCATTGGCCAAATGAATAAATATTATAATAGGGGCTTGCACATGTAGGAAGGCCAACAACTTAGAGCGAACTGCTCATCACAGAAGGAGCCTCATTGATTAAAAACACCAAATATGGAGTTACAAATAAAATTCTAAACTCTGAGAATGCATCTACTATGTTGGATGAGTTCTAGTTAAAGCATAGTCTGAACCGATTTTCACTATGTCCTCCCTTACCGGTATCTTACTTCGCTTCCCAAACCTCTAAACCAATATCCAAGACCGACTATAGAATATTACATTTGCATACTATCGATCAAGATCGCTCACATAATCTTACATACCTATATCACCTTATATATTCAAAATAACCTAACCGGATTGACTTAAATACCCTTCCCTAATTATATACACAAATGCCTTAAGTCAGATTACAATGATATTAAAATTTGTTTACATGTCGACCTAGACAAAAAAGAAATGCATTAAACTTTGTGATCGATGTCACTGATCACTGTCGTGTAGACCTGTTGAATCAATCTCCTATGTCGGCCTCATATATCGGTTCCTTGTTTGTTGGTTCCCTTATATGTTGGATGACTTGAATGTCGGTGAGTACCAGTTAAGTTTATAGCTCAAAATGGTGTGTCTTGCCATTAATGACAACACCACTAAACCAGATGAGTGTCAATTGCCAACAACTTGCACCTCAACAATCAATAAATGGATTTCATTTCTAAGCATTTGTCACTCTTCCAAGTTAGAAAAGGGAAGTCCCAAATGTATTTGAAAGATTACATGTTCATATTATTCTATATTCTCAACCTACACATCCTTAGAACTCTCTAAACCCTTAATCTCCTCATCATCCTTAGATCCATCTAATTATTCTTCCATTTGTGTATCTTCCTACTTCTCAATATTTTTCTCAGTACATTGTCTTAGACTTATCTTTCTCCTTTGGTTGTTCTTCATTTGAATAATCTCTAAACTCCTTGAAAATTTCATCTCTATAAAAGATATTTATAGTTAGAGGATTTCAAAGCTTATAATAATTTACATTCTCATCATAACCAACAAAGATGCAATTCTAAGATTTTGGATTCAATTTAGATCACTTCCCTTGAGAAGTATGAAAAAAATACAAGCAGCTAAATACCCTTAAGTAAAAAATTGAAGGCTTTCTATCTATCCACACTTCATACATGGTTTTATCAACAAGAGATAAACAAAGAGATCTATTGATCAAATAACAAGTAGTACCTATAGCTCCTTTGCAAGAGAATCTATCAAGTTTACAAACACTAAACATGCTCTTAGCTTGTTCCATCAAGGTTTAGTTCATTCTTTTTTCTATCCATTTTTTTTGGGGGGAGTATAAAGAGCAGTTTTCTTCCAAATAATACCTATATTCTTAAAGAGACCATCAAATTTCCTTGAAAATTTTAACTTCCATTGTCATATCTTAACACTTATCATATTTTCAGGAATTGATTCTCAACTAAAGCCTTATATATATTAAACTTAGTGAAAACTTCAAATTTAAAATGTATAAAATAAATCCAAGTGTATCTTGAGACTTCACCATTAAAGGAAACATAATACCGAGATTTACCCAAAGATTCAATACCACTAGTTCACATGCATCAATATAAACATTATTACGTTAGACGGTAGTTTAAGACATTTGTAGATCCTACCAAAGACATGATACTATTGCATTCATTGAATTTTATTTTCAATTAGTTTAACCAATGAATATAAGGAATTTAATTTTTTTAATCAAAATTTCTATAGTTTAAATTTAATTTTTATTTTATATGATTATTAAAATATCATTTATTTGTATTCTTATTGGTTTGTGTGGGTGAAAATTTCAATTTTCCATTAAATAAACCACAAATTTATATTAAGACATTATTACTCTTAGAAAAAGATGAAATGACATTAAAAAAGTGTACTTTATGTTGACACCATTTTCCACTATTGTAGAACAGGTAATTATAGCCTATTTGTTATGCATGTCTTTGAGAGGGCAAATTTTTACAAGAAATTTTCTTGGTTTTCACCTACAAATTTCATTCCTATTTATCCTAAGGGGTCATATTGTGTCCTAAGGGGTCATATGGTGTCTCATGACCCCTTGAGACACCATATAACCCCTTATGACACTATATGGTGTTGTTATGAGTTGTATTGTGTTCTAAGGGGTCATCTAGTGTTCTATGACCCATTAGGACACCACATGACCCGTTAGGACACCATATTGTGTCGTAAGGAGTCATATGGTGTCTTATGACCCCTTAAGACACCATATAGTGTCGTTAGGGGTCATATAGTGTCCTAAGGAGTCATATGGTGTTCCATGACACCTTAGGACTCCATATGACCCCTTAAGACACCATATGGTCTCGTTAGGGGTCATATTTTGTCCTGATGGGTCATATGGTGTTCTATGACCCCTTAGGACACCATATGGTGTCCTTAGGTGTCAGATGGAGTCATAAAGGGTCATATGGTGTCCTATGACCCCTTAGGACACCAATTAACCCCTTTTAACATCTTAGTGCATGACATGACCCTTTAGGACAATATGATGTCCATATCGTGTCCTAAGGTATCATATGCTATTATAACACATGCATTGCCCCTTATGACCCCATATGACACCTAACGACACCATGTGAGCCCTTAGAATACCATATGACCCCTTATGAAACTATATGACCACTAACAAAAATATTAATAATATATTTTAATATGTACATTTATATATTATAGTATTAATATATAACATTTTTTATTTTTTATTTTTTTCAATAAAAGTGGCATAGCCACTAAACTTTATTATTAATTTTTAGATAATTTTTACAACGGGTTCAAAAGGCATACCGGCAAGAAAGAACCCGCAAGAAAACCTCTAGTTGTCACCTTAAGAAAAGAACCAAAACTACCCTTACAAAATAGCAGGATCCCGAAGATCCGAAATCACACCCATACCCATATAATTGTCCTATTTACAAAGATCGTGTAAGACATATACCTCAACTGATTATAGACTCAATTGGTTACAAAATGAATGGTTGAACACCAAAAAAGGTACATCAAGAAGATCTAGGATCCCATCAGCTATTATCAGCAACAAGATAAGCTATTATCAGCAACAAGATACAAAATGTGGAGAACCATGCCGAGACACCAAGGAGACCAAAAATATGGACCAAAGGAGGGCCGAAACTGAAAATAGACCGAATATATCCAGCTCCTAAAAATTGAGTCGATGAAAACTGCCCAAAAATCCATCCCATAATCAGCCTACAAAAAAGTGAGAGATACTTGCAAAAAAGTGTGAAAACAATTAGTCCAAAAACCAATTACTCGAGCTTTCCTCTAGAGGAGTAGGTAGAGAATCATAAGGAACCTGAGATTGTATAGGAACCGCAGGGAGAGGAGTAGCTGATGAAGTAAAACAAAAACTAATTAGAGCATGAAGTCCAATTAACACATCCCATGCCCTGGCCAAAACCTGGGGAGAGATAAAACTAAGAAAATTCTCCACGGCTTTTAGTGCCTCATCAATATAATGTCACAAATCAGACCCATTCTAATTTCAAAAAACAGTTCTCCATAGTGTCCATCTTCCAAAAGATTTTGAACAGAAAGGAAGCCCCCATAAGGAAGAGTACCCATTTCAAAATTATAACTATCCAAAGCTGACCCAAGATGATGCATATCAAGCATTGGAGGTGCCACAAATTTTGATGCAATAAGTTGGACCAGAGCCTTATCCCACAAAAGATCATAACATATAGTAAAAAAATGAGACGATACTTCTGAAAAAGAGGTAAAAGAAGGAGAGAGCAACCAACAATTGCCCACCACCTTGCGAATTTCAGACTCCAACTCCAAATTATGCAAAACAAAAACTCTCCCAAGCTTTTCAGAAACATAACCATAATCATCGACAATGTCTACCTCTAGAGTAATTAATGAAACACGATAAATTGGAAGACTATTAGTCATGAGAGATATTTACCTTTCCCATAGAGAGGAATGCTTCTCCAGTTACAATCGACGCAGATAAACAAAAACATACTGCACCCAAAATTAATATATGGCCAAAGCAAAAAATAAGTAAAACCTAAATTAATTTGCCACCATGCATAGTAATGAATGATCAATCTGTGTGAAAAGCCAAGAAAAAACATTCCAAGTGATGCAACTTGTCCGATCAAATTAAGCCAAAAGGCGTATAATAATTTAACCGCCTTTCATAATACTAAATGATCTGCTCATGTGAAAAAAGCAACTATCCCAAAAATCATTTTAAGAGATGCATCTTGGGTGAACCACAATAGGCCAAGAAATAAATAATGATTAAACCTCATTATTACCTCTATGGGAAGTACCAAAATATCACCACCGAAGCCAAAAAACAGTACAACAATAATCATTATATGAAAGGGCATGGCACATCACATTTGTCGATCCATCAAATCGATACCCCTCGTGTGAGAACAACTTGAAAAAAGTTTTGAGAGAAAAAAATAATAAGCAAAACAAGCCGCCACTCTCAAAAACATTTAAAAGTAAAAAGAACAAAACATACCATTACTCTAAAAGCCAATAAACATAGTCACCCTTAATGCTTATGACAGCTCACAACCAAGTTATGTATATGATAACAAATTCCCACATACAGAGCCAAACTACCAGTTGAACATAAACAATAAACATGCCTATCCTGACTAGCAATAGAGAGTCAATTTTTCAAAAGTTCGAGACCAAGAAAACCTAATGTTATTGCAAGAATTCCAAGACTAAAATAGGAATTTTGATAGAGCTTACATCACGAAGAATAGCATTACTGTCAATAGCAAGATTAGCTAAAAAATCTGCTATTCTATTAATTTCTCTATAACAATGAGTAATAAAGAAAGAATCAATTAATTCCAATTGTTGAAGAATAAGATCAAGAAGATATTGCAATTGCCAACAATGAGATTTCCTTTTTAACACACTCTGAATGATCACCAATGAGTCCCCGTCAATAATGAGGTCTTTAATTCCTAGAGAAATAGCCAATTCCAGACCCAAAGACAAAGCCTTAAATTCAGCAAAATTATTAGACTGAATACCAATTGCATGACACCTAGCATGAATAATATGAGTGTGATGATCAAAAATCACCATACCTACCCCAGCCAAACCAGGATTTCCACGAGAGGCACCATCAAAGTTCAACTTAAACTTACCAAGAGAAGGTGGTTTCCAAGAGGCCAACTTTCTTGTGTTTAAGGCATCACCCTTTTTCAAAATTGATCCATGAGAGGGAAGGGCAGCTAACATGCTCCAAACTCTAGTCACCCTACTATCCCAATGTGAAAAGGAAGTGAGATTATCCAAGTTTCTGCTAATATAAGACAAAGCAACCTCAGAAATGGACACTTCAATCTTCAGAAGAACCTCTGGAAGAGAAGAACTACTATTTCTAAAGATCGTGTTATTACGCTCTAACCAAATATTCGAGATTAAAATAGATGGAGAAATAACCCACAAACACGCATAAAAGGATGAAGTAAACAAAAGTGGCCAAGAACTAAAAAAGGTAATCAGATCTTTTCCCATAACAAATGCCAAATTGAATTTACCAAACAACCACTGCCAACATTGATATGCAAAGTCACAATGTAAAAAAAGATGAGAAGAGGATTCCAAGTTTTTTTGATATAACACACAATTAAAGGCAATAGTGATACCCATCCTATCCAATCTCATGCCTGTGAGAACCCTATCTTGAACTACCAACCAAGCAAAAGCATCGGCTTTTGGCAAACAGGCCTGGTGCCAAAAATGCTTATAAGGCCAAGAAGGGAGATCATTATTTTTCATAAGGGAATTATAACCATCCCTCACCGTATATTTGCCAGAAATATTCTTAGTCCAAACTAGTTCATCCTTATCATCAGAGAGAATAACCACCCTCTCACTCAAGGCCTTGGTATACTGCAATTTTAGATCATGATCAATAACCAAAAAGTCAATCGACTTCCATTTGGCCAACCTCAAATTTCCACTATATACTATGTCAAAGTAATCTACCACAGAGGTTCCCCAAAGGGAAGAAAGAATGGATATCAGGGGGAACCAATTCCTTAGACTTTGTAATGGAGGATGGCCATTCCACCTTTCTTCCCAAACTCTAACCTTTGTGCCTTTATGGACAATCCAAGAGAGATTAGGCAAAATAATAGATCTGCATTTACATATGAAGTTCCACATAACTGATCCTGAAGGTAAATTAGAAATCTGAAAAATATACTCCCTAGGACCATTATTGAGATATTTAGCAAACATAATCTGGGCCCATAAAGAATTAGACTTCTCATACAAATTCCAAACCAATTTAGCCCCCAAGGACAAATTTTTCTTTTCCAGATTTCTGATCCCTGTACCCCCTAGGTCCTTCGGCAAACAAACTTTATCCCATGCCACCAGAGCAAGTTTATTCCTCCCATCTTTATTGCTAGTCTAGAGAAAAGACCTTAAAGTATCCTGCAAGCTTACTAACACATCTTTTGGAGATTTTAATACTGACATAAGATAAATAGGAACTGCATTGAGCACAGACTTAATGAGAACAATTTTCCCGGCCAGACTCAACCACCTATGATTCCAAGAAAGAATTCTATTTGAGATGGCCGAAATGATTTTATCCCAAAAACTTAAATTATCCTGTTTAATAAAGAAAGGAATACCCAGATAAGTACATGGAAGGATGCTAGGCTCAAAACCCCCAAAAGACAATAATCTAGATTGGATTAATTGCGGGGTGAGAAGAAAGAAGATTTCTGACTTCTCAGAATTTATTTTTTGTCCTGAAAAAGAGGCATAATTTTGTATAACTTCATTTATGACCAAAGCTTCCTGCATAGAGGCTTGCCCAAATAACAAGGTATCATCTACAAATAGACAGTGTGATATAGATCTTGGAACTCTCAGGATTTTCACCCCTAACCAAAGGTCTTTCAATTTCGCAGCCTTAATAGCCCAGCTAAAGGCCTCAGCTAGAAGTACAAATAGAAACAGGGAAAGAGGATCTCCCTGCCTTAATCCTCTAGAGGAGGGAAAGAAACCACAAGGGGAACCATTAATTATAATTGAGAACCTTGCAGAAGAGATACGAGCAATAATCCATTTTATCCAAGCCCTAGAAAAGCCTAATCTTTCCAAAACAAGACCTAAAGCCCTCCATTCCACTCTATCATAAGCCTTTATCATGTCAAGCTTTAAGATCATGGTCGGGGATTTCTGAAGGGAGAGAGAATGTAGAACCTCATGAGCCGCAATAGCTCCCTCCGGCGTCTCCCTGTTTGGTACAAAACCACCTTGTTCTACTGAAATTAGTTTAGGAAGGATTTTGGATAGCCGAATGGATATTGCCTTAGTGAAAATCTTGTATAAAGTATTACATAGAGAAATAGGATGGAAATCAGCAAATGATTTAACAACCTCCTTTTTAGGAATAATACCAACCATTGTGGTATTAAATTTCCTTCAAAAGTGACCTGTTTCTCCTACTTTCTTCAAGAGGTAGGAGCAGATCTTTACCCACAAAATCCCAACATTTCTGAAAAAATAAAGGAGTGAACCCATCCGGGCCCGGAGCCTTATCAGGACTCATAGCAAAAACTGCCAATCTTACTTCTTCAAGGGAAAAAGGAGACATCAACATCTTGTTATCCTCAAACGAAACTAAAGATGGAATATCAGAAATGAAATCATTTTGAAAATTACCGCCTTCAGAAGATAACAGTGTCTTGAAAAAACTTACTACCTCCGCAGCAATCTCCTCAGGCTCTGTAAGCAAATTTCCTGAAGAATCTTCTATACAAGATATCCTATTCCTACTCCTTTTTAATTTAGTAGAAGAGTGAAAAAAATTAGTATTTCTATCCCCGTCAGACAACCAAACCTCTCTAGACTTTTGTGTCCAAAAGATCTCTTCTCTAGCCATAATCTCTTCAAGTTCTATCCTTAAAGACTTTAACTCATCAAAAACCAAAGGAACCATGCCATGATCAAGCACATGCTTATTAAGAGTTTCAATCATATCCTGAATTCTCTATTTTTCATGAAAAATGTTTGAAAAATGTGAAATATTCCATTCTTTAATGTTCAATTTTAAGAACTTTAACTTCTTAATAAGCTGGAACATGCGAGATCCTGCATAGAAGGGAGCAGACTCCCACTAATTTCGTAGGAGAGGTAAGGAGGCATCCCTGAACCACATAGGTTCAAATTTGAAAGGAGACCGAAAGGGAGCCTTATCTTCCAAAATACAGAGAGAAATCAGAAAATGATCAGATCCTGATATAGGAAAAATGGAGGAAAAAAATTCAAGGTCCGACTGCAACCAATTTTCTGAAAGCAGAAACCGATCTAACCTTTCTGCTATTTGTGAGAAGTCCTATCTCATATTTGTCCAAGTAAAAATCCCATTTTGAGATTTACAATAAAAAAGACCCAAATGCAAGATGAAATTCCCAAAATCCTCCATGATTCTTTTGTTTGGGAAAATCCCTCCACTTTTTTCACTGGTATCCAAAATCGCATTAAAGTCCCCTTCAAAAACAACAAGGGACCCCTGACTCAAAGGAGAAGCCACCCTACTCAAGTCCCTCCATAAATTCTTTTTACCCTAAATCCCAGAGGGAGCATAAATATTGAACAAATAGATTTTAACCTTAGAGACCTTGCTAGTAACCAAGAACAACATCCAATGAACTACCAAAGAGACAAATTGTACCTCTACATTGTAAGCATTCCATAATAAAGCTAAACCCCCAGAAGCACCATTAGAAGAACAAGAGAGAGAGTTCCATTTTTTCCAAGATGTAAAAAGCATACTAGCAGATTCTTCAGATAATTTTGTTTCCTGAAGCATAACCAAATCACACTTGATTAAATCTAATTGTGACTTAATCAAGCGTCTCTTGTTAGGGGCATTTAAGCCCCTAACATTCCAGGATATAAGTTTTATTTCTCTCGAGGGGAGGTCAAAACTCCCCTCTTCTCAGTATCAAGAGACTTAGTAAAGTCTCCAAAGCACTTCTGCAGGTTCTTTTTAACAGCCCCAGACCTAGTCATAGGAGGACTAAGCAACTGTAGCTTATCCTTCTTCTGATTACCTAAGGAGAGCGACACCTTCCTCTTATCAAACCCAGGAGAAAGGGACAGAGTCTTCTAAATCCCTGCAGCAACTTCTAACTTAGTTTGAGAAACTTTAGGAGGCCTACCTCTTCTTAGAGAGCCAAAAGGAGGGGACAAAACCAAAGTGGTTTGAATAATTGGCAAGTCCTTATCATTATGTGGTGGGGAAATCAGCTTGTTAGTCAATCCCACATCTTTAGTATCCAAAATGTCAAAAGGATTTGAAGTTGTAACAATAGGAAGAGAGGACTTAATTTGTCCTAAATCACTGTCAATAGAACAAATAACTCTATCTGTCACCTCCAACCCTCCATGGGGGGCATGATTATTCAACAACTCATTCACCTATTGAACTAGCTCTATATCAGGCACAACTACATTAGATAACTCATTAAAACTTGGATTTGATACCTTATCTAGTGTTTGTGGACCAAGATCAAAAGTATTAGAGGCTAAAAGTTTGATTTGAGCAATTAAGGCCATGTCAGAAATAATCTCACCTTCAGAAGCCTTTCCAATATTACCCCTTTTAGAAGTATATAAGGCTACTAGGACAAAAGGAGAAGCCATAGTTTTATTTTTTGAATTGTCAACAATATCTAGAGAATTTAAAATAAACTCATAATCCTTCCTAATAAAGTTAGAGATGGGCTCTAAAATTTTTAATGATTTGTTCTTGGAAGGAGACACAGTAACCTGAATAGAATTCAACTGGTCATCTTTATTCAAGTTTATCCCATCGGTAGCAAGAATGAAAGGATTTACATCTATTGAATCCATCTTGATGCTTCTTTTTAAAATCCATAAATAATGGAGCATCTATAATAAGGGGAGATTTTAAAAGCTCACTCTCCAATTTCACAATATTTTGATGCCAAAACCCATCATGAGACTTGATATTACAAGTACGGGATGATTAGATTGAGGGATGAGTAAAACACAAATTTTTACCAGAACCTCCCCCTCCACAAAATCCAATTTGGATGTGACAAAAGTACCAAAAGAATTGCCAATTTGTTGCAGAACGTCAGGATCCATGAATTCAAAGGGAAGCTTAGGTAAGCCAAACCAAAAGGGAGTAAAATTGCAATTTGACCTAGCAGGAACATAGAAAGGTTTCCAAGCAATAACAAAAAGAAAATTCTTCCCAAACCAATGGTGAGGAGAATCCAAAACCCTATCCCGAATCATATGAGAATCAAAGATAATAATAAATGAATTTGATGAAAGAAGCTGAAAATAATGAATATCTGTCCAACGTTTCTGTAATTTAGCAAAAAGTTTGGACAAACAGATCTGATCGCCCCAAAGTTCCCCAATAATAGCATTCGAATGAAGGGAATAAGCCTTTTTATAAACATAAGATCCGAGGAGATCAATGCAAGCAATTGGTACCCAAGAATGAGACGGAGGATCAGTAGAATGACATACCTTATCCTTCACAGGGCTAGCGTTGTTAGGTTTTGAATTTACCTAACTAGCCGCTTGATTCACAAAGATAGAAACCCTAGTCTTTGTCTCATTGATACCTTTTTTGCCAGACACCTTTGCCGAAACCCTAGCTTCATTCTCCATACCTCGAGAACCAACCACTCGAGAAAAGGAATGATTCTTTTCATAAAAAGATCCCCGTTTAAAAGCAGGATTCCATTGGCGCTGCCCTTATTTATCATGAAATTCCAAACACCGAGTGTGATTAGCCACAGAAACTTTCCTTCGAGCAATGTTATGATGTGGTTTAAAAAACCCCTGAAAATAGGTAGACACTAGCCTGAACCATTTCCTATGAGCTGCTAGCGAAGACGGAAGCGCCTTATCCTCCCACCGACCATTGGTAAAAACCCATTGTGGGGTATGCGGTGAATCATCCCAAGTGACATCTACCCAAAACCCTAGTCGCCGATTGTCCTCCATATCACCGAAAAATTGTAGATTGTCTTTGGTTAAGTTTTTTTCTCACTTTTTATTATATATATTAATATATTAAATATTATTATATTAATATATTCAATATATTATTTATTAACATATTAATATCATAACTTGCTAAAATTGGATATCGGATATTCGATATTATCCGATATCTGATTTTTTTGACATAAATTTCAAATCTTGAAATTTGGCTCAAGAATGCTTTGGGATTTGGCTTGAAAATGACAAGCCTAGAAAGTCAACAGAAAAAATGTCTTTTTGAGTATTCTTTGATTTTCCAGACTTCGCACTGATGGCTGACAACTTTTTTTGTAGCCAAAATTGATAAAATAAAGGGTTTTTTAAGGACGTTCTCAACTTTCCAACAATATAAGGTTTGTCTTATTTTGACTTTAATAAATAATTATTATTTATTTTCTAATTGAATCCTGACTAATAGGTTGAGTGAAAAACACACATAACTTTCAAGCGATATCACATTTTTTGAATTTGAAACATGCATCACATTCTATGCTTCGTCTACTATAGAAAACAAAATTGAATTTCATAAATTTTAGACCAAGTGGTCAGGCGTAGGAGTTTTTTAATTTCTCAAAAATTTGTATTAAAAAGTTCATAATTAATTATTTACTTCATAATAAATTACAAAAAAATATGCGTCACATCTGGACATGAGTCTACTACTTATATTATAAATCTTATAAAAAAATATTATGATTGGATTTTGATTAGGGTGGTCATACATACACCTACTTCTTATTTTTTTCCTAAAATTTTATTACCACTGCATTGAAATTTCAAATTTTCATCAATTTTTTTTTTTTCAAAAAACAACTAGTAGCTTAGAAACTACATTCAATTTTCTATAGATTCCCTTCTTACATATTTTTAAAATAATGTTCATAATTTATTCAAATTTTCATGTCAAGTTGCATAACTCTAATTGTTTGAAATTTCATTGCCACTTAAGGGCCTGTTTTGGCCCCTCATGATCCTACACATACCCATAAAGAAAAATAGAAAATAAATTACCCTATGTTCTCTGTTAAATAAAACAAAACAACAAGCACACAAACCCGACCTCACAGCACAAATAGCACAATTTTTTTGCCAGCGGCCAATCCCGAGGTCGAAACCGTCTGCAGATTCCCTTCTTTATCAAAATACGAAAGCATTGTGTCTAGAAGCTTGTCATCCACTTTTATTGGTGTCTGTGCCACCACGACAATGTTGTAACCGCAAATGTTTCTATTTTTCCATGGTGGGTTTGTTTTTGATGAGGTGAAAGACGAAAAATAGCTCTGTAATGGCATTGATGAAGTGAGAGTTGCTTAATTTTAAGCTTGGAATGACAAAGATAAGTTTAGCATTGAAAAGACAGTGGGGGAAAATGAAAAATGAAGCCTATGAATGGCGTAAATTAGTTTGCACAATGAATTCATTAATTACTTGAAATATCGTGTTTTCATGATCAAGAGGAAGACAAAACAATGCTTTGAAATGTTAATAAATAAATGACAAGACACATGACATGAAGTTATAAATCTTAATTTGGAGTATAGATTTACTTTTTAAAATAAATCACAAGACACGTGACGTTCAAAAAACTTAGGTGGGAGAAAATCTCACTGGAAACCTGACGAGAAATTATTTTTTCTAGCTGACTGACATTTTTTCTAGCCGACTGGCATTCATTGGTTAAACTAATTGAAAATAAAATTCAATGAATGCAATAGTATTCTACAAGAACTAAAAATGTTTTAAAATACCCTCTAATGTAATAGTGAACTTATTTTAATGTATGTGAACTAGTGGTTGTTGAATCTTTGGGTAAATCTCAGTATTATATTTCCTTGAATGGTGAAGTCTCAAGATAAACTTGGATTTATTTTATACATTTTAAATTTGAAGCTTTCACTAAGTTTAACAAATATAAGGCTTTAGCTAAGAATCAATTCCTAAAAATGAGATAAAAGTTTTAAGATACGATAATGTGAGTGAAAAATTTTCAAGGAAATTTGATGATCTCTTAAAGCATATAGGTATTGTTTGGTACAAAACTACACTTTATTCTCCCCAACAAAATGGGGTAGAAAAAAGAATGAACTAAACCCTGATGGAACAAGCTATAAGAATTTTTAGTGTTTCTAAACTTTATAGATTCTCTTGTGAAGAAGCTATAGGTACTACTTATTATTTGATCAATAGATCTCTTTGTTTATCTCTTGTTGATAAAACCACATATGAAGTGTGGATAGATAGAAAACCTTCAATTTTGTACTTTAGGGTATTTAGTTGTGTTTATTTTTTTCATACTCATGGGAAGTGATCTAAATTGAATCCAAAATCTTAGAAATGCATCTTTGTTGGTTATGGTGAGAATGTAAATTATTATAAACTTTGAAATCCTCTAGCTATAAATATCTTTTATAAAGATGCAATTTCCAAGAAGTTTAGAGATTGCTCATATGAAGAATGACCAAATGAGAAAGATAAGTCTAAGACAATGTACTTTGAGAAAAATATTGAGAAGTTGGAAGATGCACATATGGAAAAACAATTAGATGTATCTAAGGATTATGAAGAGGGAAAGGGTTTAGAGAGTTCAAAGGATGTGTAGGATGAAAATATAGAAGAATATTAACATGTAATCCTTCAAAGACATTTGGGGCTTCCCTTTTCTAACTTGGAAGAGTGAGAAATGCTTAGAAATGAAATCCATTTATTAATTGTTGAGGTGGAACCTATCTAATTGATTTATTTGCTTGTGTTTCATTTTCTTCAACTTAGATTCTCTACCTTCCACACATGTAAATTTTAAGGGACTAGAAATGGATCATAGGAAGTAAGATTACTTTCTTTCCTCTACATGGATTAGACCCTCTACATGGATTACTTTCTTTCCTCTACATGGATTACTTTCTTTCCTCTACATGGATCATAGGAAGTAAGATTACTTTCTTTCCTCTACATGGATCATAGGAAGTAAGATTACTTTCTTTCCTCTACTTAGATTCTCTACCTTCCACACATGTAAATTTTAAGGGACTAGAAATGGATCATAGGAAGTAAGATTACTTTCTTTCCTCTACATGGATTAGACCCTCTTTTGATTTGGAAACCTAGATTTGATGCTTAAGCCCAATCATTTTTTTGAAAATCCAACATTATAACAACTATTTAGTGAATGTGTTGACTTTTTCCAACCATAGTCACTCCATTTCCCTTTTTACAAGCCATAGGAGACTATTAAACTCAACTTTTTATTTTTTAGATATTCCCAATTCATTTGATAGGCAAATTTCTTCATTCTCATTATACTATTCAATTAATCAATTTCATAAAACATTATACTATTGATTTTTTTATTATTTTTTAACATCATCTTAAAATATTACAAATAATTTTTAAATATATTTGAAATCTCAAATATTAGAATTATTTTTTCGTAACATCTAACCTTCGAAAATGATCATGTTAATACTTAACGTATGACAAATCCTTCTTATACCTTGTAAGATTCCTATTAAGTAAATTTGAACTTTAAAATACATGTCAATTATCTCCACATACAACTAACTAGACTTGCTAAGAGCTAGACAAATTTGTCCTTTACATAGCAGAGGGTTTATTGATCAAACTTACTTTCCTACAACTTTCAAATATATATTTTAGTATTAGTCGATTTCAGCCCACTTAGCCAAGGCTACGAAACATCAAATTACAATGCTTTATTTGTATTTCCTTTAGGCATTTGTTATAATTGGATGACAACTTTTTAACTAAAAGAGGGGTAAAACTTTATTCAAACACAAAAGAGATACAAAAGACCAAAGTGCCCAACAAAGAGATCACTACAAAATCTTGTCCCTAGCCACTAGTTGATCCAACATATGGAGCATATCATGAAGTAATTTCCCTATATCCACAATATTCCAATTCTACGTTTTATCTGAAGCCCATTTCGCCAGACAATTAGCAATGCTATTCCACTCCCTAAGATGTGCGTAAAAGTAATAGATTCCAGGGAGCTGCAAACATGGAGAATCTATCTAATAACCAAATCTAAGTGCCAATTAACACCCTCAAGATGTTGCCGAGTTAACAAAGTTAGCACAACCTGAGAATTAGACTCACACATAATCCTCTGCCAACCAAGAGACAACACTGCTCAACAACATACAAAATGGCAAGAGCTTTCATTAAATTATTTGTATGAAAGCCCTTATAAATAGGAAAAATAAACTAAATATCACAAGAGCTATCCCGACCAACTCCACCAATTCCAACATGTCTAGGATTCCCTCAAGAAGAACCATTATTTTTAATTTTGATAACTCCATGGGGAGGAGGAGTCCAATGACTTTCCCGATTGATCCATCACAAAGGATGCCTGCATTGATGCAGAGCATCATGGAAAACCAACTCACAACCAAGGATCTTACTAATCCAATCAGCATTCCAAACCCTTAATTCCTTAAGGCATCTTAAACACTCAACCAATCATTGCAATATCATTTCATCCATATGTTTCAAGGTCACATTCAAACTCATTTCTAATTTCAAGAATCATAAACTATTCAACAAGTTCTTACTTTCATACCCTTAAACCACATATATCCTAATCAAAAAAAGATAAATCAGATTACTTAATCCGCATCCAAGCACCATTTAAAATACCAACTCCATATCCCAATCACATTCAAGCCACAACACCTAAATCCGATCATAAACAAGAACTTGACATGCAACTCCATCATTCTGCAATTTTGATAATACAGAACTCTGTTGCACATTACTTTCCGAAAAGACATCACGTGGAACATCGCATCAGTGAGAATGCAAATAACTAGGTTTTCCAAAACATATACAAAATATAGCCAGATCCAACGGTTAATTTTAGAGTTATGCCCCCATACTGAGACACATTTTTCCTGTCATAAACAACTCAGAAAATTTCATTGATTAGCCTACTAGGGCATCAAATTTCTCATAGAATACCAAACCATTCAATCCAAAACAAAATTCATGTTAAATTTCTCTCAATATACTTTATAATGAGCCAAGAAACATAAATTTCTATTGGTTTAAATGTAAGATATCATTAAAACGTTACCAGAGACTCCACTAATGAGGGTTTTAAAATAGATTTTATAAAACCAAGTGGATCTCTTACCATACTCAACGGATGATGTTCAAATTTATTTCAGAGGTTTTCTAACTCACTAATCTACACGCTCCAATCTATTAGAGGGAATATCCAATCCATTTTCCAAGTAAAATATGCATAAAGCAGCAATGAAATGTGACTGTCAACATAACAACAAATGGAGGGTTACACAAAACATAATACATCTTCATTACTTCTTCCAAAACCATTAAAAATATTTGATCTTCATGGTGTATGCTTCCTCCCTTGCACACCATTTCATCCATCCCTGAGAAATTACATTCAAATTGGTGCCAAACAATATGAGTGCCAAACACCATGATTGTCACCTTTAACCTGCAGATTGGGTGATAGTTAGAGGCAAATAATTTCTCTCCTTACAAACCCTTCCTCCAAACTTGCCACCATGACTCAAATTCAACAATTACATGAAATATATAATATATTTTCCCCTCTAACTGATTAACTACCCCTTTAGGACCAAATGGAAACCTTTTACATCAATTTTTTCAACTTTTTGCAATGTTGCTCTTTACAACTTTTTGACATTTTTTGCATTTTAACCCAAATGACCTCAAACCTTTGCATACACATTCTTGACACTTCACAAGGCACTAAACAAAACATATTACATCATATTGACCCTCCCATGGGTTATTTGGCACAAACTTGACCATATAGACCAATGTTGACCCGAGTGACCCTATTAAGACTTTAATAGACATTTTGAATAACCTGATACAAGTGGCTCATGTAGCTTTACATATTGATTCAAAATACATTGAAATAAATTCAAATGACATTTAAAGATCAAATATCAATGACATTGTTCATAATAGAACCTTTTACCTCTTGTAGCCTAGGTGCTCTTGCACCATACTACCAACCTTGAAAGCTTTCCAAGTCCCTTGGAAACATAGGTATAATAACTTGCCAGAAAAAAAATTAGACTAAAACCTTCAACTTTATATTCATTTCACCTTTGTCTCTTTATGCCTCTTGTCTTCCTTCATCCTTTGCCTCTGATATCTTCATCCTAAAAGAATCTCTCTTTTACTCCTATTAATGGAGTTTGTAATGGCTGCCATCTAAGTGCTTTTACCAACCATAAGTCCACCTCTGCATGTTGCATCACCTCACCAACAAGTGTTATGCCTCACCTAGGAGTTCTCCTTTTTGCTTCTCTCCCTAGTCTTTTGGCAATAAATGGACCATCCCATGCCCCTGGACCATCCCTTTATCCCTTCACAGACCTTCCTTGTCTATCCACACATAACACCAGCTTCCTCTTGCAACTAGATGGACAAGCACCTACAACCAAGACTCACCAGTAACACAAAACAATAACATCTTTCTCAGCCCAGATCTTTTCTTGAGCTCTGATACCAATTTGATGCAGAACATCATGGAAAACCAACTCACAACCAAGGATCTTACTAATCCAATCAGCATTCCAAACCCTTACTTCCTTAAGGCATCTTAAACACTCAACCAATCATTGCAATATCATTCCATCCATATGTTTCAAGGTCACATTCATAACTCATTTCTGATTTCAAGAATCGTAAACTATTCGACAAGTTCTTACCTTCATACCCTTGAACCACATGTATCCTGATCACAAAAAGATAAATCAGATTACTTAATCCACATCCAAGCACCATTTAAAATACCAACTCCATATCCCAATCATATTCTAGTAAATGATGTTCAATATTGAATTCAATATGCAAGATGTATTCTAATTTGTATTCTCTCTATCTATGCATTATCTATTTTTATTATAACTCTGACTATCTTCTTTTGTATGGCAGGTGAGAGGAGTATTTATCGATTTCAATATCCTCTTCCCAAATATCGATTGATATATATATGCAAGAGGGGAGGATCAAGCAATGTCTTGACTGGTCATGTCTTATGGACATGACCGATCAAGACACTACTTGATCGCACCCTTTTATATATAACTATCAATTGGTGTTTATATTAATCACCAACCCGATACTAATTGGGATCCATGTAACTTAGCATTCCATGCAAACCGGTATTCACGTGGTATGTTTAACCGTTGTCAATCGGTGTTTGCATGGCATATTAACCAATGTCAATCGGTGTCTAAGTTAACCGACACCAATCACTAACTAATAGTTATATATTAAGCGGTGCATACTTTGCCACCTGATAACAATTCGATAATCATTATTTGTTTGTTGTTGAGAAGATATCCGATATAAATCGGGATACATGGTTAACCCGATAATCATCGGTGATCACAGTTATAATGCAAACCAATATACCATGCTATGATATGATTATCAATATTGTAGATTGGATGTATACAAATGAGAAACAATCATCAAATGAAATAGCTAAAAGCTTTCCTAATAGTTTATCGATAGGATAAATGATTGAATGAGAGACTTCATTTATCTCTCATTCAATCATTTATCTTACTGAAGCTACCATGCATTAACACTCCCTCTTAGCTAGGTAAGATAAATGAGAACAATATATCAAACATCACAATTCAAATGATGGTTAGTATTCTTTACACTATCTAAATTCCTAAGAAATCATATCACCTAATCACATGATATGAAAAATCACGTAAACATGTGATATAAAATGTCCATCACATCAATCTTGTGATGACAGGATATCACCTAAGCATGTGATATCAGTATTGCCTAAACACGCAATACTTAAGCATAATCATATGAGAAAATATTCAATTCTCATCTTTATCCAAGTTGTGGTAGGTGCACTAACATCTTATACAAATGTTTTACCACAACACAATCATGGTTCATCCATGACACACCAGAGATCCAACATGAACTAGTTAGGACATTATAAGATCATCACCTTATAATGTCTACATACAAGTTTTCATTATCTTGAGAGGTCGTCACCTCTTAGATATGAACCCAGGGGATAAAATCCAAAATGTCCTATCATGAAAAATAAGTTTACACATTAAACATCTTATTGATATGTAAATACAAAATACAAAGCAAATTACCTTTCTATCATACTTAAACCTTTTCTGAAGTGATCAACCTTCATTCTGGAAAGAGATTTGGTCAGAATATTTGTCGTTTGATCTCCTGTACAAACATATTCTAATTGAATCACATTTTTGTCAACCATATCTCACACATAGTGGTATGGAATCTCAATATGCTTGGATTTGTCATGGAACATTGGATTTACTGAAATTTTTATGTAGTTTCGATTGTCACAATGTATAACAGTGGGTTTCATAGGCTCTCCAAACAACCCCACAAGCAACTTCCTAAGTCATACTACCTCTCGGGCAGCCATAGAAGTTGCAATGTATTCTACCTCAGTGGAGCTTTGAGCTATAGAGGACTTCTTCCTACTGATCCAAGATATCATGGCTGAACCTAGACTGAAGCAACACCCTGAAGTGCTTTTTCTGTCAGTTACACTTCCACCCCAATCTGAATATGTAAACCCATGTAGGTCTATATCAACTTTCTCATATTTGAGACTAAGGTTTAGGGTACCTTGTAGGTATCTCATGATGTGTTTTACTGCAACCAGGTGTATCTCTTTAGGTTCACACATAAACTAACTTAAGGCATTAATTGCACAATAGATATCTGGCCTTGTATTCACCAGGTACATCAGGGACCCAATCATCTTTCTGTGTTGAGTAGAGTCAGTGGGTTGTGACTCTCTCGCTACTTCTTTAAGTTTGTGTAAATTGGTTTCCATAGGAGAGGTCATGGGCCTACAGTTAAGCATTTTGAATCTCTTCAAAATATCCAAGGTATACTTTCCTTGGTTTAGTATAATGTTGTCAGAATTCTGCCATACTTCCAATCCTAGGAAGTAATGAAGGAGTCCCAAGTCCTTCATATCAAATTCTTTGGATATATCTTTCTTGCATTGATCTATAAGATGATCATTTCTTGTAATTAATAAGTCATCAACATATAAAATCAACATTAGAATATCACCTTTATTTCTTTTTTAGTATAGATTAGGATCTGCATCATTCTTAGAGAAGCCTAGTCTTGAGAGATAGGTGTCATTCTTTCATACTAGGTCCTGGGAGCCTATTTAAGCCCATAGAGATCTTTCTTGAGTCTACACACATGAGACTTTGCATCATGAATTTCAAACCCTTCAGGTTGCTCTAGGTATACTTCTTTTGAGATCTCACCATTTAGAAATGTTGTCTTAACATCCATCTGGTGTACCTTCCACCCCTTTGCTACTGCAATGGCTAATACAACTCAAACTGATGTATATCTAGCAACAGGTGCAAAAGTTTCTTCATAATCTATTCCTTCCCTTTGTGAGAAACCTCTAGCTACAAATCTAGCCTTGTGTTTTTCAATACTACCATCTGCAGAATCTTTGATCTTAAAAAACCATTTAGATGAAACAACAGATTTCTTAGTTGGCCTAGGAACAATCTCCCAAACGTCATTTTTCATAATGGACTGATACTCTTCAGACATGATATCCTTCCATACTTGATGTTCAAGTGCCTCTGATACATTGTTTGGTTCGACTTTAGAGAGATCATTCATAAGGGCAACATAGCTAGTGAATTTCTTAGGCCTTTTGCTTTCCCCAAAGGTCCCTGAAGGAGCAACAAACTTCTGAGCTTCTGCTACAATCTTGGTGGCCCATAGTGGTCTTTTCTTAAGGTTTTCTCTAGGTGGACTTTGAGTTTCACTTATAGTTTCCTCAGGATTCTCCCTCTGAAGCTCAGGAGTAGGATCTCTATCTATGCTAGGGGTAGGGATATAGACTTCAGGGTCTAGAGAGCTTTGGGCTCTTTTGAAGGCTAAGTCTTCTTCGAAGATCACATCCCTACTTAGTTTAGTATTCTTTTGACCAGGTATATAGATCCTGTAAGCCTTGGAGGTTTCACTATATCCTACAAGGATTTGCCTTTTTCCAAAAGGCTCTAATTTTAATCTTTTCTCCCTAGGTACATGAATATAGACAGGGCATCCAAATATCCTAAGGTGGATAATATCAGGTTTTGATTTAGTAAAGACTTCCTCAGGGGCCTTATCTTCAAGATGAGAGTAAGGACATCTATTTTGAATATATACAACAGTGCTAGTTGCTTCTGCCCAAAGATTAACATTTAGATTCTGATCAAGAATCATAGCTTTGGCAGCTTCAACGATTGTCCTATTTTTCCTCTCAGCTATCACATTTTGTTGAGGGTTATAAGGTATTGTTAACTCCATTTTAATCCTTTAATTTTTACAAAAATCTTTAAATAATTATGATGTGTATTCCACCCCATTATTAGTTCTTAGGATTTTAATTTTATTTCCTGAGTAGTTCTCTGTTAACTTGATTTGAATTCTTTAAACCTATTAAGGATCTCTTCTGATTTTTTACATTTCAGAAAGTAGATCCAATTTTTCCTAGAGTAGTCATCAACAAATATTACATAATACATAAATCCCCCTAATGAAGGTACGGACATAGGTCCACATACATCAGAATGAACTAATTCTAAAATTTTACTTGTTTTCTTAGTACTATTCTGAAAAGCACCCTTAGTATTTTTACCTAAGGCACATCCTTTGCATGCCCTTGAATGATATTGCTTTAATTTAGGTAGACCTATGACAAGGTCTCCCATTGATGATAAAGCTCTAAAATTTAGGTGGCCTAGTCTTCTATGCCAGACTTCATTAGCATTTGTAGTTTCATGAATTAAGGCTAAGTTGGGCTATGTGCATAGCTCATACAAGTAGCCTTGTCTTTGACCAATCATTTTAGCTTTCTTGATGGATGAGTTCTTTGGCCAAGCCAATACTCTGTTGTCCATGAAGGTTACTTTGTATCCATTGTCCTCCAATGCTGATATTGAGACTAAATTTCTCTTGATGCCTGGAACATAAAGTACTCCTTTAAGTTGTAATGATACACCTGACTTTAGTTTGATGGTGTAGGTTCCAACTCCTTTGACTGGATGTGTAGAGTCATCTCCTATAGTTACTTCCTCATCATTCTCCTATTTCATGGAGTCTAGTACTTCTTTGAATCCTGTAATGTGTCTGGATGAGCCACTGTCGATCACCCAAGAGTTAACTTTGTTTGATGCTTGGTTTGTGAGTGTTGAATAGAGTACATACTTCTCGAGGACCTCTTCCCTTTTAGATTTTCCTGTTTTGGCAAATGTGGCTTGCTTAGCTCTTTCTGGACATTTGGAAACATAGTGCCCAAATTTGTCACATCTGTAACATTGAATCTGAGAAAGGTCCTTCTTGAAGGTGTTTTTGCCGTGACGACTTTTTCTCTTCCTGAATTGTTTCTACTTGCTTTTCTTGTTTGAGTTCGTATTTAGAACTTGGAGATCTTCATCTATATTCTTCTACTTGATCCCTTTCTTATTTTGCCTTGATTCCTCTTGGAGACAGTCAGCCTTTAGCCTATCAAATTTTGGGAATTCATCCCTAGCACTGATGCCTTGGACAAATGTTTCTCATATGCTAGGAAACCCATCTAAAACAATGAGTGTTAATTCTTTGCTTTGGATCTCATTTCCAAGGGTTGCTAGTTCATCCCTTAGGGAAGATATTCACATGAAGTAGGCATTGATTGTTTCTCCTTTTATCATGGCTATGTGATTTATTTCTCTTTTTAAAGCCAAGGTTCTGTTGGCATTAGATATCTCAAAAGCATCTTCAAGTGCTTTGAACATGTTGAAGGTCGTTTCATGTTTCCTTATGATAGGCATAATATTGTTTCTTACCCCATCAACTATGATTTTAATAGCCTTTTCATTTCCCTCTCTCCAAGTTGTTTTGTCAGGTTCAGTCTCAGGTTCTACAGTTTCAGTCTTTACAAATGATTCGACTTTATTTTCTTTTAGAATCATTTGAATTCTGAACTTCCATGCTGAGAAGTCACCACCTCCTCCGAGTCTATTTTCAAATCTGATAGCGCTAGCCATTGAAAGAATTGTGATGTTGAATATATGCTTGATTTGAATTTTTCGTAAAATTGAACTGTAATGCCCAAACTTTTGGGCACAAACGAATTTTTTTTTTTTAAAACAACCTAATAAAACTATATTTGCGAAAATAAAAATGCAATAATTAAGTCTTGTCTTAACTATGTCTTGAGTTAATCTAACAACTAAATCAAGTTAGCGGAAAATATTTAAATTAAATGCGAAATACTAACTCTCCCAAAGAATTATTATTATCTCATCAATTTTAATCAATGAATTAATTTAAACAAAAATCTCTAAATAAATTGACGAGAGATATTATTAATCTCCAATAACCATTTAATTGCTTTAGGAACTAAATAAATTAGTCCTAGCATTTAGATTATTAAAACCTATTATTCAATTTAACAATAATTATAATGTGTCTAAGAATTCGACTAAAGGCCAAATAAATCCATAATGTAAAATGCCCTATAAAATTTAATTTGGAAAAAGCCTAAATTTAGGTGGACTAAAAATAATCCCCTATAGTCAAATAACTTACAAAGATTGTTATAAAATTCCTAAAAGATTAAACTCCCAATGAATTCAAATTTAAACATCATATTCAAATATTTATATACCTATATGTTTATATAAAACATATATAAAATATGAACGTATAAATAAACTATTTAATCCAAAGCTAGATTTATACATTCATATATATATATATATATATATATATATAGGATCCCCAAAAAAAAAACTAACATATAAAACTTAAGTAAAGTAATGGGGAATACCCTATTCAAAATTCGAATGGGTTTCCCCCCCCTTTTAAAAACTTCTAACCATAACAATATAAAAATACCTATGCTAACCTATTTTCTCTCTAACTTCATATCTTGCCCTAACCCGAATTTCGGGTTAGGGATTGACTGTGCTTTTTGTTTTGCAGGGCTGAAGAGGGAGATTGGGTAGAGACGGTTTGAGAGCAGCCACAGGGGGGTTATACACAGTGCGTCTACATTGAGGGGCGACGGTGGACGATCCGCCGAGGGCTCCCCACAGGGACGAGCACAATTGTGCCTGCGGGTCACGGCCCACAGGGGAGGGTTGAAGCCACCCCGACTGTGGGTTGTAGCCCATAGTGTGGCTATGGCCGCCGCTAGGGGTCGCTGCCCACAATGCGGGCCAGCTGCCCTATGGTATTCCGTAGGAGCTGGGGCTTCTATACGTTTTTTTGTTTCATTTTTTTTAAACATTTAAAACTATGAAAAATATATATTTATATATATACTTATATATATGTATATATATGCTTATATATATAGGTGTATAATCCTGCAGTTATATGACTCAAAAAATGCACAGGCTGATAATGTTATTAAGTAAGATATTAGGCTCATATATATATATATATATATATATATATATATATATATATATATATATATATATATATATATATATATATATATATACTCCAAGATCTATTTTCTCTATTAGGAGAAGCATCAATTATATTAACATATGACTGTCTATAGGCAAAAATGACAGCACTAACATAAGTCCCCTTTTTTTTTTTATTTAATGTGCATAAGAAAATAAAATCCACTAAGCATATGGGCTAACTAGTTTTCTGTTTTCTTCTGCATTCAAACTATGTTTACGAGATCAAAATAAGTGTATTTCTTGCTCTTAGTATTTCAAAGTAACTTTAGAGTTAGATTAATTTTTCCTAGATTCATTTTCTGCAATATTTTTATGAATAAAATGACAAATTTAAATAATTTACAGTGGCATTTAAAAAGCCTAGAAATAACTTAAAAACATTTAAAATACAAACTATTATTCTCACAATTCAAATAACTAAGACTAAATGTTATTTCTAGCTTACAATACTTAGATTTTCTTTGAAGTAAATTTACATATCCTTCTATATTTCCTGCATTATTAAGAGGGAAAAAATGACACATTCAATATAAATGACAGCAGTATTAACATAGTTTTGTTGGGCTATTTCTCCTAGCTAATTAAGCACAAAGAGATAGAATGTATTTCTTTAAATTTCCAGAAATGAAAGTAATAGATTTTACTCATACTATAGAAGCTTAACCCCAAAATACACACACACACACACATATATATATTGCAATAGCAAAACAAAGAATACTTTTCTTTAGAGAATACTTAGGATACAATATTGTCAACATTACAAATGGGTGAGATACCCAACTAATCTCTCTTTCCTATTAAGTGGGGACTATAAATAAAATGAGCATTTCTTTTTCAAAATAAATACAACATGTAACTTTTCATTTACATTTTTGCAACTAAAATATAATATCCCATTCCCTATTCTTTTTATGCAACTCAAGTCAAACCAGCAACCGCTAGCTTGTCTTTTCTTTTCTTTTCCAAGAAACCTGCATACAAATCATAATGCTATGACCATGGAGAGCTCACCTCCCAGCCTAGGCTTACTAGAAGCCACCCCCGAGCTTGGAGACCCAAACCCTAGATGAGTTACACTCAAACAAACACAAACAAGCAAGGGAAACAACTCAACAAACACTTTCCCTACCAAAGCTAAACTTCACCACAAAATGTGATGTTTTTACAAGGGTGGAAGTGAACCAAATACCTTGAGGAGATTGCAAGAATGGTAGATAGCCATCTCATGGCAACCAAAAATACAACATAAGTCCATTAACCCCACATCCTTATGCCCCCCTCAAGGCATGCATGCCATACTTTCTCCCCCTATGACCCCCGAATGCATAAACAAGGCTATGCAGCAAGGGTCTCATAAGCAACCCTTGAGATCATTCTCATAATGAGAGCCTCTCACTCTAAGGCTATCAAACTCCTTCCACCCCCAAGACCATTCTACTCTCCCAAGAGTAGAAGGCCTTAGATACTCCCAACACAAGAAAAATGCATAAAAGAAACAAAAGGAAGATCACATAATCTTTCACAAGGGAAATACAAGAAACAACATTTACATACAAGCAATCCTTTAAACATACATATACAACATGAAAGGAAGAAGATGAACCAACCTTCGATCTGACCAAAGGTTTGCTAGAACTAGTTTGAGGAAGAGCAGCCCAATTCCACAAATCTTGCCTCCAACACTTAGCCAAAATTCTATCCTAAAACTATTCTTTTCAAAATTTCAAGATCTCCAAAGATGGAGAGTGAGTGATTAACTCACTAAGTCCCTAATCCTTGCCTAAAAAGGCTTCTCTCGCTCTTCCCAACCCCTTTGGATAGAGTGAGAGTTCCCATTGGTTGGTCTTCCCAACCTCTTACAGGTTTCTAAAACTAGAAAGAGAAAAGGTAAGAGAAGGCGGGGAAGAGAAACTGACACAAGAAAGGAAGGTTATCTATCCTAGGAGGAACCTCCTAAGTTGAATTTTCGCTCATCTTGGGAAAACCACTTTTTGAGGTGACTAAATAGTCACATGGGAGTAGTCACATGTTTAAAAATACCCCTAACCCATAGGTATACCCTATGGACCTTGGGAAAAACCCTTAAACTAACCCTAGGAGTCCATTTGACCTCTTAGAAACCCATCTAAAGTTAACCTACGGGTCAAACCTGAGTTGACCACTCCCAAGACTCTCTACCCAAGGCAAATTTGGGACCACACTCAAATGGTTGAAAAGGGCTTTGGTTGAAACAAACTCCCTTCAAGAGACAAGTCAAAATCAAGACACTAATCAGCACATGTGTCAAGTGACACAATAAAATACATTACATAATTACACATGGAAATTGTCTCTTGTTGGAGTTAAACAAATTGATAAATACAATTTAACACACATGCAACATTTACTTTCATGAATAAAATATGATACATATGGGGTGTTGTCTCTCCAAATAGGCAACACCTGGTTTTACAAACGTACATAGGTCTAGGTTTGGTTCTCCATAATATTTCCATGGTCACATGGATAATTTTCTTGCACATCTCAATTACACATTAGTAATTCCAAATAACCTCATATAATATTAAACACATGAATAAGAATACACATCAAACACTCTACATACAATTGATATTAACAAATCAATATCTCATATATCCCAATTAATCCACATAAGCAATTATCATAATCCTCATAATTTTGATCCATTCATAAGATATGCATCATATTTCTATCATTATAATAAAGTCCTGCAGATCCAATATGACATACATCATCTCAAAGTTATCCTATTCTAGAATCATATAAAGTTCTATATCCATAATCCATAGAAATGAAACATCAATATATATCAATGTTATCCAAATCATGGAATCATATAAGTTCTAAATCCATAATGCATAAAAAAAAAGCATCCATAAAAGTCTCAACATGAAAATCACTGAAATGCTAGGCTGAGTCGAGGCAGGGCCTCACATGAACAACCTCAGGTTCGATTTAACTTGGCTCTGATACCATGTAAATGATGTTCAATTTTCAATTCAATATGCAAGATGTATTCTAATTTATATTCTCTCTATATATGTATTATCTATTTTTATTATAACTTTGACTATCTTCTTTTGTATGGTAGGTGAGAGGAGTATTTATCGATTTCAATATCCTCTTCACAAATATCGATTGATATATATATATATGCAAGAGGGGAGGATCAAGCAGTGCCTTGACTGGTCATGTCTTATGACATGACCGATCAAGACACTACTTGGTTGCACCCATTGATATATAACTATCAATCAGTGTTTATATTAATCACCAGCCCGATACTAATCAGGGTCTACGTAACTTAGCATTCCATGCCAACTGGTATTCACGTGGTATATTTAACCGATGTCAATTGGTGTTTGCGTGGCATATTAACTGATGTCAATTGATGTCTAAGTTAACTGACACCAATCACTAAATAATAGTTATTTATTAAGCGGTGCATACTTTGCCACCCGATAACAATTCGATAATCATTATTTGTTTGTTGTTGAGAAGATATCCGATATAAATCAGGATACATGGTTGACCTGATAATCATCGGTGATCACAGTTATAATGCAAACCGATATACCATGCTATGATATGATTATTGATATTGTAGATTGGATATATACAAATGAGGAATGATCATCAAATGAAATAGGTTGAAGTTTTCCTGATAGTTTATTGATAGGATAAATGATTGAATGAGAGACTTCATTTATCTCTCATTCAATCATTTATCTTACCGAAGCTACCATGCATTAACACATTCAAGCCACAACACCTAGATCTGATCATAAACAAGAACTTGACATGCAACTTTCATTAGACCATCATTTTGCAACTTTGTTAGTATAGAACTCTATTGCTCATAACTTTCCGAAAAGACATCACGTGGAAAATTACACCAGTAAAAAATATAGATAAATAGGTTTACCAAAACATATACAAAATATAGCCAGATCCAACAGTTAATTTTAGAGTTATGCCCCCCGTACTGAGACCCATTTTTACTATCATAAACAACTCAGAAAATTTCATTGATTAACCTGCTAGGGCATCAAATTTCTCATAGAATACCAAACCATTCAATCCAAAACAAAATTCATGTTAAATTTCTCTCAATATACTTTTCGATGAGCCAAGAAACATAAATTTCCATTGGTTGAAACGTAAGATATCATTAAAACTTTACCAGAGACTCCATTAATGAGGGTTTTAAAACAAATTTTATAAAACCAAGTGGATCTCTTACCATACTCAACAGATGATGTTCAAATTTGTTCCAGAGGTTTTCTAACTCACTAATCTACAAACTCCAATCTATTAGAGGGAATATCCAATTCATTTTCCAAGAAAAATATGCATAAAGCAACAATGAAATGTGACTGTCAACATAACAACAGATAGAGGGTTACACAAAACATAATACATCTTCATTACTTCTTCCAAAACCATTAAAAATATTTGATCTTCATGGTGTATACTTTTCCCTTGCACACAATTTCATCCATCCCTGAGAAATTAGATTCAAATTGGTGCCAAACACCATGAGTTCCAAACATCATGACTGTCACCTTCAACTTGCAAATTGGGTGACAGTTAGAGGCAAATAATTGCTCTCCTTACAAACCCTTCCTCCAAACCTGTCACCATGACTCAAATTCAACCATTACATGAAATTTATAATATATTTCCCCCTATAACTTATTAACTACGCCTTAGGACCAAATGGAAACCTTTTACATCAAATTTTGTAACTTTTTGCAATGTTGCTCTTTGCAACTTTTTGACAATTTTTGCATTTTAACCCAAATGACCTCAAACCTTTGCATACACATTCTTGACACTTCACAAGGGACTAAACAAAACATATTACATCATATTCACCCTCCCATGGGTTATTTGGCACAATTTGACCATATAGACCAATGTTGACCTGAGTGACCCTATTAGGACTTTAATAGATATTTTGAACAAGCTGATACAATTGGCTCATGTAGCCTTACATATTGATTCAAGATACATTGAAATAAATTCAAATGACCTATAAAGCTCAAATATCAATGGCATTGTTTATAATAGAACCTTTTACCTCTTGTAGCCTAGGTGCTCCTTGTAGTACCCCTACCGTAATCGATCTCTAACCTTGGTTTAATCTTGATTAGTTATCTTAATATAATGATTATTGTCAGATGTTTGATTTAACGCATAGCTATTGATGTGGTTTTCACTCTAGTATATGCTAGTCGGTTAGTGTACCTAGTTCGTGGTATCAACATTGAGCTAACGCTTTCATTAAGTTATTATATATGTATGCATGTATGATCTTTGGTTGCAGGAAATTTCAGGTACCACGCCGCATGAGTGCGAAGTTCGTCTTCACCTGGATTGCAGGTTTGAGTGTACCTTTTTAATCCTTAGAGTTGGATTAGGTGGTCGTAAGACCCTAGTTGACCTTAGTCGTGCTCAAGTGAGCATCGTCAGTCGTCGTCGATGATCCCTTCTTGTTTGGGTTTGCGAGTCGTCTATTGGTTGACTTTCTCGGTTTGCGTGCCTAGTGTGTTTGGTTAATTGATTAATTAGTCCTTAGTAATTATCTTGATTAAATTCGCGTTTGTGCATTGAAGATAATGGGTTAAATTAATTTGGTTTCCATTATGCAATCTTTGTTGTTATTGGATTGCTTATTTTATATTGGGAGTGAATTCGATTTAATGACTGATGTGGAATAGTAAATGCATTTTATATATGCTGTTGAAAAAAAAAAGAAAGTTTTGTATTTAATTGCGATAGATTTAATTGCATTCTGTTGGATTATTGAATCAGAAAGGTTAAATCGTATTAATTGAGGAAATTGATTTTTAATCGAAAAACAAGTTATTTGTTGTTGTAATTAGAAAAGGATTTAATTTTGTGTATTAGTTTTGGAAGATTATTTTTAAATAAAAATTTTAATTCCCAAAAATGGAATTTTTGGGTCAACTCTTCCATATAACCCGAAATTTGGGGAAATTTGGGGAAATTTGGGGATGATGGACATTTTGGAGGATTTTGGTTGGAAAAGATTTTGGGAGATGAAATTGGAGGATTTTGGATGGAGAAGGAAGGATTTGGGCAGCTGGAGATTGGGATTCTTCAGCCGATCTTGCCAGGAATGCGAGATCAGGTAGGATCAAACTCTCAATTTTAGTTTTTGTTTGAAATGGAAATGTGTATTTTCCTCATTGCTGTTGGGTGTTGGGAAAACCCCTTTGTGTTTGGAGAGAATGTTAATCACCAAAAAAAATGGGATACCAAAACAAATTTCATTGGAACCGGAATTTATGCATATCGAAATATTAATTTGAAGGGTTTCTTTGTTTATCGTTTTATGTGTTTAAAAAAAAAAAGAGAGCTGGGCGTTTTGTTTTTCTTCGAACCTGGGCGTTTTAATCAAATTTGTTTTTATCAAATTCATACTGGGAATGTAAACTGGACTGTGTGTTCCATTTAAAAATTTTAAACGTATTATTTTATGGTCTGGGCGTGTGCGTGTTTCACGGTGGGTCAGGGTTTGGGAGAGCGGGGAGCGGAGCTCCACCCGCTCCCCTCCCCTCCCCCGCATGTCCCCCCCCCACTTCCTCCTCCGTTCCCTGCATCATGCTCATAGAGTGTTTGGGGCTGCGGCCCACGGCGGTGGCCACAGGGGCCGCGGTGGCCGCAGGGCGCCGCGGCACCTGCGGGCACCACCGTGGGCGCCGCCCGCGTGCCTTCACCTTGCTACGGCTAGGGTTAGGGCACGGCCCTTCCCAGCTCGCCTCCCTCTCATTTTTAAAATGCATTTTTTTTTCTTGTTTAAAAGAAAGCATAGTTTTCAATGTGGTTTTTTTTTAAATGTATTTTTTTACCATTAAAAAAAAAAATGCTTATAATATGTTAGATATTATTTAATGAAGATTTTTTTTTAATTAAGCCTTGATGATGTGAAATGTGGCCAGAATGTATTGATTGATGAATTATTTTTAGTAGTTATTATGCAAGGCATAATTTTAATGGTGTGTAGTTTGAGAAGATAAAATATTTTATGTAGGATAATCTTTTTGGAGATAAAACGTACTTTATTCCTATATTTGTATTGTTTGATGAGTTTAAGGGTATAAGTCATCTGGAAAGGTTAGAAATGAATAATTAACCATTGATCATTAGAAACTGAAACGATGTGCTTTTGGGAATGATTATCTTCATTAGATCCTCTTTTTATAATTATACTTCGTGATCCGTATGGTACATCTGGGACTGAAAATTATGAATCTGTAGAGATTGATTGTTAACCAGTATGTCTATGATGTTTTGTCAGAGATTAAATATCTTATTTAATAGATTAATGGTTGTCTGAGTTTTATTATTATAAATTTGGTTTAAAAACTCGTTATGACTTTATATGTCTGTTCTATGCTTTGAACCTTAAGAGTTAGAAAACCAAGAACAACTTATCCCTAGTTGAGGTAGATAACTGAAAGCTTATTTGGATCTTGTAGAAAACTCGATCGACTTGTAATGATTAAATCAATTTGAGGAAATATTGTCTTTTCTGATTATTGCCTTGCGAGTTTAATTTTTGTATTCGCCTTTAATTATGAAACGACATGTTTTGCTTTGTTTAGTAGGACCCTGTCGTTTGGATTGACTTGGGGTACCTATTTCAGTCCTTGATTCCGAGTGGACTATTGTATTGTGGTAGTGTCATTTTGGTCATATCCTCTTTGTGTAAGTCGAATGATGATTCATGATTGACCTTAGTTTGTCAGGTCTCTAGTTAGAGTACCGTCAGTAAGTGTTCATCTTTGAGTCGTGTTTGACCAGATGATTGTTTCTTCCTTCTTGAACTCCGTTCGTCAGACCATGCCTATTCCTTGGTTTTTGAGTTCGTCTGAGTTTGTTCTAGTGTCGTATGGGAAAGTGGCTTTCGATTGGGGGCCGCGCCCAAAGTGGCTGCTGGATAACCTGTCGAAAGTGAGTCTAATAAGTGATAACCTAACTAGTAGATTAGAATGTAATCTCTAAATAAGATAATTGTGCCTCACACATGGGACGAGTGCTATCGTAGACTCGACATGCTGTGAGAAGGCCTGAAATGGCAAACCATCTTCCTTGTTTTCACAAGAGGAAGTGTGGGTCCACATGAGGATTGGATGGGCCGGAAGCTCGGATTAGGTTGCCAGGGTAACCAGTGTGTGGGGCCGGGACCTATGAAGACTTGCCATGGTATCCATACTAGGTTGTGTGATGACACTTGTCCCTACGTTCGCTAGTGTGTTGTCGTTTTGTCCTGTTAAGAGTACCTTTGTGGGTCGTCCTTTTGTCTCTACCCTTGTGAGTGTCGGTTTCATGTTAGACCTTGGGTGGTGATGGCTCAGCCTTGTGGATGCTCTTCTGGACTTATGTTTTTAGCTTTGATTATGTTCAGCTGGATCCTGTTCTTTTCAAGGATCGTTTATGTATTAATTGACCGATGTGGTCGTTTGTTTATTGTTTATGTATCGCCTTGATGGCTGGGTTGTATGGTGTAACCTCTTGTACTCTTAACTTTATTAATTATCCGAGGGGTCTTGCAGTTGCGCAGACCCGGAGATGTAGCCCTTTAGGGGTGAACTCCGAGATCATTATGGTGTTATGTGATGTATTCTCTTATGTTTCCTTTATTCAGCTTTATCATGTATGATTAACTTATGTTAGAATGGTTAAGTGGATAATTGGAATTAACTATAAATCCTTATATTCAGTTCTTTCTTGAATGCCATGTTGATCGAATGCGTAAGTGGTTTAGATGAGATTGATCGTAGATGCTAGCATGCAATCGTCTTTTAAAATGCAATAAGTTGGAGTATGAAAGAATGTAACTTAGAGTAATGAATTATACTCAGTTGTTGTTAAGGAATTTAAATATGCTTGGAAAGATCTCTTATGTTATGATGAAATCCTAGTGTATTAGAATGTTAGATGTATGGCTTGTAATTTTAAATGAAAAGCTTGAATGAAGATTATGAATGGATCTTAATGGATGAATCCTTGCTTGTGATTATATTTCCATCTTTTGAAAGAAAATTATCCTGATTATGAATTATCTCGTTATTAAGATATTCAGCTTTTTGGATGAATTGTGTGAGTTAAGTGATTTGTGAAATTTAAGTAATCTCGTTGGGAAACTCTTTAGGTGCTAGTTGATGTCTTCCGCTATGTAATCTGAATCTTCGATATCTTGTTGCATCTTATGTGTTGTAACTTTAAAAAAAAAAAAAATGCACTCTATTCTTCTGTTATAGCTTAATCCCTTCGGGGTTTCCTGGCGGGGCATTACACTCCTGCACCATGCATCTACTACCTCTGACCAAACCCACATACACTTAATCACCTCCATGAAAAGGAAATTCAAGACAGTTGCAAAAACAATATCTCTAGGTTCCACACCTCCATCCATATCACACTTAGTCAAAATAGTCTCACGAAGAGAGTGAATAATTTTCCACCACAAGTGTATAGTGATTATCCTAGCATCCTGAAAAATCTTTTGATTTCTCTCCAACCAAACATGCCTAATTATAAAAGAAGGACCAAGAGCCCACACAATTTGAAGAAAAGAAGTAGTAGCAGGGGCTTTTCTCTAGCAGGCCCAAAACTCAGATAAAGAGGAAACATGCCAACAAGGATAACCCCAAGCACCCCACCAAAAGTGCCACACCTCCTTGGTGAAAAGGCATTGGAAGAAAAGGTGAGAAACAGACTCCTCACTATTATAACATAAAACACACATAGAGGGGCCATGAAAAAATTGTATTTAGACCAGAAAAATTTGTTCCAAACTTTCTTCCACCAAGGCACCTCAATACCTCCAAACAACTATCTAGTAAGCTCTAGGTACCCTGCAGCCACGCAGTACTTACCAGACGTGTCTCTACCCCAAGTAAGGATATCAGGTCCAACTAGAGAGTTGCACTCACAAGATGCAATAATTTGAGTCAGCTCATTTTGATCCCTCTCCAAATGATGCAAATCTACCATAGACCTTAGCCAAACAACCTAAACAAGGAACCAACTTTCACAACACCCTTACTCAACAAGGGACTCAACCTTGTTCCTAAGGTTTACACACACATCAATGGCACTTTGGTATTTAATGAAAACAAAGTGGTAGTGGTTCAGAGACTCCTATTCCTACACAAGATAACTTTCATGAATCAATTTGTGACCCCAACCCTAATCACAAACCCCTATTTGGTATAGATTGCAATACTAGTCCTCTAGGCCTACTACCCCTACTCTGAGTGAAATTGGATCAAAAATTCCAACCACTTTGTTTCCCACACAAAACAAATAAACTTTTAGATCTCTTTTGGACTGCCCAAAACATATCCTAAAACCAACTTATGATGCTTTGGACCAATGGTGTCAACCCACAACACTCGTCTAGACCTAATACCCCAATTAGGTCACTTTTCCAAAGAAAATTCCATCTAAAATATTCACCCAAACCAACCACCACACTCAAATGTTTTTTCCTATCTCCAAAACACACATTTCACCTTCAAACAATTCCAAAAATTCTTAAAATTCACTAACATGCTCAATTTAGCAGTCAAAAATACACCTTCGCAGTCTGCCACATAGAGATGTCAGACTGATTATTGACTCTCTTGATTAGAAAATGTCTTTGTCTGCTTTTCCACCCCAAAAACCATACACCAGACCCCTAATCCCATACTCTCACCAACTTTCATCACCAACTGTTGATTGAGTATGAAGTTATGGGCATGGTTGTGCCAAAACCCTAGAAATGGAGGGTTTCAAACTACTAGTCAGAACAAATCCAATATCTTTGTCAAATCTAGATGAAATGAAATAAAAATAGGTACAAATGAAAGCTAACTCATGTATCTATCCAACCATGCCACATTAGATCATCCTATGTTCGTACAAGTCCATACAAAATGAATGTTATCTCAGAAAAAACATGAATTTGCACATCAAAACAGACAAATCTTATTGTCAATCTTCAATAGTCACTACAACCAACCTTGCCTCAGTTTTTGGGAGGAATATATAGCCCTCTTACAATCACCCCAATGTCTATAACTAATTTTCAAAATCAGTTAGCCATTGGCATACATATATTACATTTGGCAACAAAAGTTGCAAAAGTTGTCATGCAACTTTGGACTCCAACTTATCTAACCTTCCTAATATATCAAATCATTACCAATAGGCCACATATGGCTAAAAAACATGAAATACATTTATATTCATCCATTTGCACACTTTGGGGGACCTCTGACCAAGGTTGACCAATTAGGTCCTGATTAGTTACAAATGAATAATGGGTACCAGAGCCTTACAAATATGCATGAAACTGTGTAGAATGGTCCACAAGACCTTATTACATCATTGAGACATTGGAAAACACAAAAAAATTCAAAATCATTCATAGACTACATTGATCACCTAGGTGCTTTTGCACCACCAAACCACCTAGCGACCATTGAGACGATTCCTTCCATAGATACCCAACAACCAAACCCAAATTATAAACAATCTTATAAGGCACAACCTTATCCCAAGAGTCCAACCAAAAGAGAGCTTCTGACCCCCTATTGTAGATCCAAAAGAGGCCCTTCTTGACCAACTGAGCCCCAATGTTTAGAGTATGCCAAACCAAAGATCCCCTACCCTCCAAAGGGTATCATGAAACATCCAAAGAGTCAATTCCTTGTAAATAATCATACATGATAATACAAGCTCAGAGTTGATTCTGATTGGTACACCAATGCCAATATAGTTTAGCAGCTAAAGCCTAGCCACTTAAAATAGCAGAATGAAGGTTGATACCCCCCTCCTTCTTCAGTTGACACACTGATTCCCACTTAATTGAGCTCCATTTTGAATGATGTAGATTACCACTCCAAAGAAACTAATGCAAAAGGGCATCAAATTCCTTGAGAAAATAAACAGGGGCTTCCTAGACCATACTTTTGTAAATGGGAAGAGCTTGAATCACTGATTGAAGAAGGGTCACCCTAGCAGCAGTAGAGAGCCACCGATGAGTCTAATTGTTTACTTTTTGACACAACTCGTTGAGCAAGTCCTGCTAGAATAGCCTAGGTTTATGACCGATAGCAATAGGAATGCCCAAATAAAGAAGGGGGAGAGACCCATCTCAAATCTCAAGATGGTAGCAATCCTCCTTTGGATAGGCTCCAAAGTATTGAAAAAATAGATAGAGGATTTATGCTCATTGACTTTTTGACTTGAAGCAGCTAAATAAATATCTAACGTACGCTTGAAGGAATCAGCTTCATGTCATTGAACAATCCCCATAAGTGTAGTATCATCCACAAATTGGAGATGAGAAAGCTTAGGCAGCCCATTTCCCCAACTCCAACCATGAATTAGCTACTTAGAAACCCGAGACTTAATGAATCTTCCAAGCCCTTCAGCCATAATAATAAATAAATATGGAGAAAGAGGACCCCCTTGGCGAAGACCCCTAGAGGCACCAAACAATTCAGAAGGCTCCCCATTAACAATAATAGAGAAGGAAGCCAAAATAATGCAACTCATAATCCAGGTAACCTACTCGAGACTAAAACAAAAGGCAAGAAGAATATTTTGCAAAAGATGCCACTTAACCCTATCATAAGCTTTAGCCATGTCCAGTTTTATAAACATAGATTTCTCCTTGGAAGTATCCATAGAGTGAATGGCTTCTGAGGCAATCGCCACCCCATCTAAAATCCATCTTTAGCCACAAAACCCCCTTTCTCATCAAAAATCAAGATAGAAAGCCAAGGCTTAAGCCTCTCAGCAATCATACAACTTTTAAGATAGCTGATATATTGTGATTATATTATTAAATTCAACTTAAATAATATTAGATTTTACTTTAATATGCTTGTCAAGTTTAAAAATCATTTCACTGGAACTAACATCTTCAAATTTGGTCTTTAAGCCATGATCCACCATCCTTTCCCATGAGGGGATTTAACTTTAGCACTTTTTGTTATATTTGAATAACTGACAAATATACATACACCACTAAGTTAAAATAAATAGAATTTTTTGTAATAGATTTTATAATAATTTTCTAGTTTAATAATTAAAATGTTTAATAAACAAACACTAAAAAGTCATAATTGATTTTAAATAAAATTTCAAATTTTATTTTGCATTTAAAATAGGTGAAGGATTTCACCTTGTAGGGTAATTTAAATGCAAAAAAATATTATTTAAAGAATTGAATTGTCTATAGCAATCAAAATATAAAATATAATTAAATTAATATATTACATAATTATCAATAGTTAAATTTATTTAATAGATGGTATGAGCCTTCCACAATCTATGGATCATAGAGCAAAAACTTTTGGAATCAATTGTGTATGTTTATTTGATCAACAATTGGGATCCATCATTAGAAAAAATATGCAAGTTATAGATTATTGATAGAGCCTTACAAAGGTTGTGATAGTAGAGGTCAAAATAAAAATTTAAAATAATAACTTATAAAGAGATAAAAATTGAAAAATAATAAAATAAAAGTGAATGAAAAGAGGTATATGTTAGGATAACTGGTGGACAACTAAGAGGGGGGGTGAATCAGTTGTCAATAGATTATGAAACTTTAATCACTTAAAACCTTTTACTGGAATGCATAAACCAAATACCAGAATAGCAGAGATATCAATTAAGTACAAGCATAAATCATAAAACATTTACCATGTATCCACAACACAAAACACCAAGATTTGTACGTGGAAAACCCGGTAAAGGGAAAAACCATGGTGGAAAACCCTACCCATAGTCAGATGATAATTCTGTAGTAAGTATGTGATTACAATAGGGGGCCTACACATGCAGGAAGATACACTACCTAGAGAGCACTGATCATCAATAAGGAGTCTCACTGACTACAAGAAGTCTTCAGACTACAATCCAGAAAGAAGATTGAATTGCAAGAATAACATATCCTATGCCTGAGTACAGTTTTGGTTAAGCTCAATACCAAAGGTCTTAAACCTCTTACATAAACCCAATTCAATCACCTATGATCAACCAAAACCTCTACATATGATTATAACTTTATTCACACACAGATAATCTCATAACCCATAACCATGATCTACAAAGAGATCTTACATCATATTTATACAAACCCTAGACCTAATAATTAGGTCGGCCACCTCAAAGATAATGTAATAAATCCATTACATAAATCCGTAATCCAATGATAACCCAAGTCATCCTGAGGCTGAAACAACATTATCCAAACAATAAATCCAACCAGTAATGCATCGGGAGCATCCACCAACATGTTACACAAACCGGACCATAACTTAGGTGTCAATAACATAGAATAGCACTAGACCTAAAATAGGTCACCATAAGCCAAATGCAACACCATCAATCAACTAGAACACGAACATGACAACCATCAAAATCTTGAGAACCTTCTAGAAGCTGCATCAACACCACTTATCAAATCCATCAAAATATCTTCAACAAAGCTTTGTCGGTAAAACCCTTACTAGTAACCAAAAGGCTTATTAGAACATATGATAGCTTCTGGATCACCAAATCCTGAACCAACTAAATGTGACACACATCTAAACCACATGAATGACCGAACCAAACCATTTCCACCAATCTAAACATACCAAAGACCAATCTCATGATCATCATCACAATCCAACCATTCTATCAGAACCCAATAAACAATTAAATAAGCTAGTGTTGACATCAATGCAACACATAATCAATTCCTTCATATTGGCATTGATGGCAACACTAGATGTGAAAAAAATCCAAGTGCCAAGAAATGCCAACCAAGTCTCCCCCAATGGAAGACACCCAACAATCTCCCATAAATGATATATCAATGAAGCTCTGAACCAATTATCTTTGTACCAATTAACCATCCATAGACTTGAGCCAAACTCCCCCTATGGGATACAACCAATCTGAAATTATGTGTCTCCCCCTTTGACTGATATCTCTATTTTTCTCTGTTTTTCACATGTATATCTCTCCCCTTTGACATCAATGCCAGAAATTTGACATAAACATGAAAGAAAAACCATAGATCCTCTTAACCACATAGCTGACTAGTCCCCCTAAGTAGTAGTCCCATCTCATCAATCCAGAATGAATAATAGCTCTGATAATACATACCGGACTGATGCCAATCAACATCACTTAAGTCTCTATCAGAGGGGCAGAGACCCCCAATCTATCTCTAAAGTACTCAAATGATTCCCTGGGCAAAGGTTTAGTGAAGATGTTTGCAATTTTCTCTTTAGTGTTCACATAAACCAATCTAACTTCCTTTGCTTCTACCTTTTCCTTCAAAAATTTATACTTGATTGATATGTGCTTTGTCTTTGAATGAAATACCAAATTCTTTGATATGTCAATAGCAACAGAGTTATCCCAGTGAATAACTATTGGTTCATCACAGTCTATCCTTATGTCTTTCAACATTTTCTTCATCCATAGAATTTGTGTACAGTTAGTAGCAACAACAACATACTTAGCTTCAGTTGTAGATAAAGAAGTACATGATTGTTTCTTGTTGATCCATGAAACAAGTTTCTTTCCAAGAATGAAAGCTCCACCAGATGTGCTTTTTCGGTCATCTATATCTCCAACCCAATCTACATCTGTATATGCACATAGTGTAAATTCATCATTTTTAGGATACCATAAACCATATTCAATTGTTCCTTGTAAATATTTGAAAATCTTTTTCACTGCACTCTCATTATTCTCTCTTGGATCACTCTGATATCTTGATACAATACAAACTGCATTCATTATATCCGGTCTAGTCTAAGTCAAATATAACAAACTTCCAATCATAGATTTATACCTTGTAGGATTTACCAGAGCTGATATATCTTTCTTTGTCAATTTCTCACTTGTAACCATAGGAGTACCAACCGGTTGATAATTTTCCATACCAAATTTCTTCAACAACTCTCTAGCATACTTATTTTGATAGATGAAAATAACTTTATCAGTCTGAGTAATCTACAAACCTAAGAAAATTCTCATTTCTCCAATCATAGACATCTCGAATTCATTCTTCATATTACCAGAGAATTCCATACATAACTTCTCCTCACCTCTAGAAATGATATCATCAACAAAGACCTCAATAATTAATATGTCATCATTAGAGATCTTATGATACAAGTTACTGTCAGCATTAACTTTAGTGAAACCAAGCTTCAAAAGATATTTGTCCAATCTGCCATACCAAGCTCTAAGGGTTTGCTTCAATCCATGTTGAGACATGGACCAGCTAGGACTCAAACCTAGGACCTTCCATACGCTATTGGAGTGCTCTACCACTGAGCTACTGGCCCCTCTTGGACCAATCCATCGTCAGTTCGGGTGTGGCTTATTTCCAACACCAACAATCCATATAAAGCTTTCCTCAATCTGCAAACCATGTTTTCGTCATCTGAAAGTGAAAATCCATTAGGTTGCTCAATGTAGACTTCCTCTTCAAGATCTCCATTTATAAATGCACACTTAACATTCATCTGATAAACCATGTAGTTCTTATGTGCAGCATAAGCAAAAAATAATCTCACAACTTCAATCCTTGCTATCGGAGCAAAAGTTTCATCATAATCAATTCCTTCCTTTTGAGAATATCGTTTGCAGACCAATATAGCCTTGTTTCTCACAACTTGTCCATCTACATTCAATTTATTCCTAAAAACCCATTTAGTTCCAATAGCATTCTTATTTTTAGGTCGGGGAACTAAGGTCCATGTGTTTTTCTTTTCAATCTAATCTAATTCATCTTCCATATCTTTCATCCAACATTCATCCTTACATGCCTCAACTACCAATGTCAGTTCAATTTGAGAAATTAAGCATACATCTTCATTTGTCAACCTTCTTCTTGTCATCACTCCTATGCTCTTATCTCCAATGATCTGATCTTCTGAATGATTCAACCTTACATGCCTGGGAGTCTTTTGACTTTTTGTTTCTCTGCTCTGATCTTTAGTTACTATTGATTTTTTTTTTTTCTAGGGTAACTGGTTCAACATTTTGTTCTGGTACAAGCATTACTAGATCAGTTATGATCATTTACACTTTCGATTCTCTGTCATAAGTTCTGATTTGACCTTTGTACTACTCATCCACCTTGACATTAGTTCTCTCCACAATTCTTTGCAATCTTTTGTTATAACATCTATATGATTTGATTTCAATTGAATAACTAAGAAATATCCCTTCATCACATCTAGGATCAAACCTTCCAATGGAATCATCTCTTTTGATATATCATTTACTACCAAATATTTTGAAGTACTTAACAGTAGGTGTATGACCAAACCATAACTCATAAGGTGTCTTACCAGTATCTCCTTTGATGTGAACTCTGTTAAATGTATATACTATTGTGTTCACAGCTTCTCTCCAATAGATATGAGGCATATTGGCTTCCATCATTATAGTTCTAGTTGCCTCCAAGATGGTTATGTTCTTTCTTTCCACAACACCATTCTGCTGAGGTGTCCGGGGTGTAGATAGTTGTCTCCTTATTCCATGTTTCTCACAATAACTTTTGAATTCACCATATGTGAATTCACCACCCTGATATGATCTTAATCCTTTTATCTTCATCCCTATCTCTATCTCAACCATAGCTTTAAAGATCTTGAACTTTTCAAAGGCTTCAAATTCTCCCTTAGAAAAGTAACCCACATCATTCTAGAATAATCATCAATGATTAGCATAAAATATCTATCACTCTGAAAGCTTCTTGTTCTAGCAAGACCACACAAATTAGTATGAATAAGATCAAGAATATCATTAAATTTGTTTTGTATACTCTTAAAAGAAGCTCTGACTTGCTTACCCATTTGACATTCCTTACATACCGGATTATGAGGCTTCACAATCTAAGGTATATCTCTAACTACCTTAGTTGAACAGATCTTTACAATGAAATCAAATTTCACATGACACAATCTCTTATGTCATAGCCAACTCTCATCAATATGTGCAATCAAACATGTCTTCTCACCAGAGTTCAAATGAAATATGTTACCTCTAGTCTGAGTACCGGTTGCAATCTCCAATCTAGATCTATTGATGATTTTGCATTTTTCATCCTTGAAATGTAATTCAAATCCCTTATCCACCAACTATCCTACACTCAAAATATTATGCCTTAAACCTTCTACATAATATACATTATCGGTGTTATGCTTACCATCCAATGATATAGTTCCTCTTCCTCTGATCATGCATGCTTTGTCTCTCCAAATATGACCAGACCTCCATCAAATTCTTGCAAAGATAGAAACTTCCTTTTATCTCTAGTCATGTGATGTGAATATCCACTGTCTATCACCCATTCATCCTTGTCTTCAACTTTAGTAGTAAGGGCATTCTCTTCATTTTCAATGGCAGGTTCTGGAGCATCTTCCTTGATAGCTATGAATACCCATTCCTTTCCATTGTCGGATCCATTGGCTAAATCTTTTGTCGTTTCTTCATTAGAATCATCAGTAACAACTTCCTCATCAGCATAATAGCACAATTTGTCTTTGTTCCTCCTTTACTTATGCTTGTTCTAATATTCAGGGTTAGGCTTAAAAGATCTTCTATCTTTTTCTTCAAATATTGAATTTGTTTCTGGACATCTAGATGCAAAATGACATATCTTATTGCATGCAAAACATTTGAAAGGAGATATTCCTTCATACTTACTTCCTACCGGACCTTTAGGTACCCTTCTACCAAATAGGGCTTCAAGTTGCTCAAGTTCTTCATATTCTTTCTTCATATCCTCTAGTTCCTTTGCATATAATTATTTCCAATCTTTCTTTCCAATTGATGATGTAGATGCCTTGAAAGCAGATTCTGTCTTTGCAGCTCCTTGAGGACCAAATTTTTCAAGCTTAAAGGAGATATCTTTTCAACCAAAATATCCCTATTGACAAAAGTGTTAGGCATTGTTCTCAGCTCATTGATTGCAGTAGCCTTCATTTTGTATACTGGTGGCAAAACTCTCCATACTTTAGAAACAATTTCATCTTCGCTCAGAGATCCACTACAAAATTGAATTCCCTAGACAATTTCATTGACTCTTTCCATAAAAGCAGCAATTATTTCATCTTCCTCCATTCTCAAGTTCTCATATCTCACCCAGTAACCATCAAGTTTAACAACTTTAATAGTAGGGTCACCTTCATTCAGAGTCTCCAACTTATCCCACATAGCTTTTGCAGATGATTTGTTCGTTAATCTTATTATTTGTTGATCTCTAAGGGTACTCAAAAGGGCTTCTCTAGCTCTGTAGTCATTTTCAATGTTCTTATCCAGGTTTGTCGGTGTTGGATTGCTAGAAGTCGGATCATGAAGAGTATAGCCTTTCTCAGTGATCTCCCAAATCTCTTTGCCAAGACATCTCAAATGTGTGTCCATCTGAAGCTTCCACACTTTGTAATTTGTTTCGTCAAGCCTAGGGTTGTCCTTTTGGTAAACAATTGAAGTTGAACTATTAGCCACCATAGGATCTTCCTCAAGAGGTTAAGCTTCAACAGAGAGGACCAAGCTCTGATACCAATTATTAGGATAACTGGTGGACAACTGAGAGGGTGGGGGGGGGGGGGGGGGGGGGGGTGAATCCGTTGTCAGTAGATTATGAAACTTTAATCGCTTAAAACCTTTTACCAGAATGTATAAATTAAATACCGGAATAGTATAGATATCAATTAAGTATAAACATAAATCATAAAAAATTTACCATGCATCCACAATACATAACACCAAGATTTGTATGTGGAAACTCCAGTAAAGGGAAAAACCATGGTGGGAAACCCTACCCACAATCAGATGATACTTATGTAGTGAGAATGTGATTACAATAGGGGGCATGCACATGCAAGAAGGCACACTACCTAGAGCACACTGCTCATCACTAAGGAGCCTCACTAACTACAAGAAGTCTTCAGACTACAATCTAGAAAGAAGATTGAGCTACAAAAAAAACATCTCCTATGCTTGAGTATAGTTTCGGTTAAGCTCAATACCAGAGGTCTTAAACCTCTTAAATAAACCCAAATCGATCTCCTATGATCGAACAAAATCTCTACATATGATTACAAATTTATTCACACACAATAATCCCATAACCCATAACCATGATCTACAAAGAGATCTTATATTTATACAAACCCTGGACCTAAAACAATTAGGTCAGCCACATATAAGATAATACAATAAATCCATTAAAAAAATCCACAATCCAATGATAACCCAAGTTAGTCTGAGGCCGAAACAACATTATCCAATCAATAAATCCAACCAGTAATGCATCGGGAGCATCCACCAACACATTACACAAACCGGTCCATTACCTAGGTGTCAATAACACATAATAGCACTAGACCTAAAATAGGTCACCATAAGCCAAATGCAACACCACCAATCAACTGGAACATGAACATGATAACCATTAGCATCCCAAGAACCTTCTAGAAGCCACACCAACACCACTTATTAAATCCATCAAAATACCTTCAACAAAGCTCTGCCAGTAAAACCCTTTTCAATAACCAAATGGATTACTAGAACATATGATAGCTTCTAGATCACCAAATCCTGAACCAACTGAATGTGACACACATCTGAACCACATGAATGATCAAACCAAACCATTTCCACCAATCTAAACATACTAGATACCAATATCCTGATCATCATCACAATGCAACCATTCTATTGGAACCCGATAGACAATAAAATAAGCTAGTGTTGACATCAATGCAACACATAATCAATTCCTTCATATTTCGAGCAGTATAAACATGGAAAAGAAAACCAACAAGAAAAATAAACTTTTTTATTTTTTTGGTGATGGATCACTAAATGTGATCCCAAACATCCATAAAATATACTCAATTTAATTCAAAATTTTATGTTCTATAATTTATTTAATGATGCATAATCTTTAAGTCAAATTCATTGGTTCATATTTCATAAGAATGATTTATACAAATCCATCTTTCATAAGAATGAATACTTTATAGTTATTTGACACCGAAAAGTACCTCCTAATCAAATAAAATAACCTTTCTCAATATTAAAAAATAATGTAGCATCCCATAAATCAACCAATCTTGATAATAATTCAAAATATACTACAAATTGTATTTTGTTTTCTAAAATTTATCTTAGGTGAATAACCAGTCTACATAGCTAGACTATAGTATATTACTTATGTTTCTGGTGCAAATAATCTAAGACATAGAAGCAAAACTCAAAATTAAAGTAGATGACATAGATGGAGAGAGGGAATGAAAATCAAGTGGCAAATGGATAATCATGTGCTCATTACAAAATAGTCATGATATGCCACAAAAGCACCTAAAATGCTAAACATAATACATATTAATCTAATAATGATGGAATATTTTTGAGTTGTACAGAAGTGGGATTAGCCCAGGGATCAACACACTATAACTTAAGTTCCCTGTAAACCTTGATAGTCACCTATCACATGGTTCATGAACTCTATCTCACTCAACATTAAGTACCTATTATTTGATATTTACTGTTCATTATCCATTGGTAGCTTTGTGACCAAGTGATTTATAGTACTCAATAGTTATGATCGATTTGTCGTCACTTACTACCTGCTTTTCAAGTGAAGAAACACTCAGGAGGTACACCAAGGTTGTGATTATAAGTGATGAAAAACTAGTAAAACCTTTGATACTGACGTCACAAAGAGTAGGTATAACCCTTCTAATAAAGAAAGAACAACCCAAAAAGAGATGTTTACTTCTAAAGATTCTACAACAAATAGGTATTCAGATAGAAGCAAAATAGTCACATTCCAAAGGTTTGAGGACAACCATGTTGGAATGTGAAGTCCAAATTGAGCTCTTAGTTTGTAGTGGTTGAGTCATCTTGGATTCCCATCTAGCAGTGGTTGAGTCATTATGGCCTTCTTAGGTAGCAATGGTTGTGTCATCATGGATTACCCAAGCAATCATTTTGGAGACTTACTATAAATAGAAAGTTTTGTTAGGAAACTTTCTATAAATAATAATTTTGACATGTGTTTTACACGTAGTTGTGTGAGTCATACTTACTATATTTAGTAAGTTGTCTTCAAGTAGGACCTCTGCAACTCAGTTGTTTTAGGCTGATCGAAGTCATGTTTTGAAAGATAGTTTTTGAGATTATTGTAATTTTGTAATTCTTGAGAATCAATGCGAAAGACAAAATTTGCCCGTGGTTTTTTACTGGTATATTTTTACTTGGTTTTTCCATGTAAATATGTGGGTTATGTGATATTGTTCTTCTTTGCAAATTTTTTGCACTTGTTATTTTTCTCACAGTTGGTATCAGAGCATAGGTTATTTGTGTAGAAATTGTTTGTTTTGAGAGGTGAAGAATAGCAAGAACTACTGCAACCAGGTTTGAGGTGTAAAAGTTTGATGGTTCCAATTTTTCTCTATGGAAGTTGAAGATTCAAGCCTTATTGGTGAAGGATGGATGCAAAATAGCTCTTACACTAGTAGCATCAAAACTTGCTTCCATGAATCTTGCAGAATGGAATGAAAAGGATAGCGTAGCTAGAGAAACAATCTAGTTATTTCTAGTAGATTCAGTTGTGTTCAATGTTGCAGAGGAGAAATTTGTTCATGACTTGTGGAATAAGCTTGCAAAGTTGTATGAGACGAAGTCATTAGCAAACAAAATTTTGTTACGAAGGCAATTGTATAATTTGAGGATGCATGAGAATTATTTTGTCCCATATCATCTTAATGATTTCAACACACTGACAAACAAGTTGGCTTCAATGTATGTGAAAATAGATGAAGAAGATAAGGCAGCAATATTACTTTGCTCCTCGCCAAATAGTTGGGATCAATTGGTTATGGCTCTCAGTAATTATTCACTGAGTGGGAAGCCGGTCTTTGAAGATGTGGTGGCTACTTTAATCTCTGAAGATTCAAGGCAGAAGACATGCCAAGGATCTTCTTCTAATGAATCCATTGTTGCAAGAGGCAAAACTCAAGAAAGAGCAAATACTGAGCATGGACAAACCAAGTCCAAATCAAAGGGGCAGAAAAGGGTGAAATGTTGGAACTATTGAAAGAATGGACATGTCAAGAAAGATTGTAAGTTGCCAAAAGAAACCAAGGAGAATCCTAGTATAGTTGCATCTGAGGCAAACACTACTGAAGTTCAGGCACTATTGGAAGATGGAGAGATATTGATTGCTAATTTGAGAGGGATTCTTGATTCTGGTGCTTCCTTTCATATGACACCACACAGATACTAGTTTTCTACATATCGGTCTTATGATGGAGGTATGGTTTACATGGGAAATGACAACCCATGTGAAGTTGTTGGTGAAGGAGAGGTAATAATCAAAATGTTTGATGGAGTAGTTAGAACTATTCAAAATTTTAGGCATGTGCCTGGTTTAAAGAAAAAATTACTTTCACTTGGAGTGTTTGATGTGTTGGCATTTCAATAGAAAGGAGATTGTTGGCATTTCAATAAGGATATTGAGAAGGTTGTTGGAGATTATTGATATAACTAAAGAAGGATGATTACTGTCTTGATAATATTATTTTGTCATTGATGTCAAGAAATTGATTTTTTGATTCAGTATGTTTTGATGAGTATTAAGAGGTCGGCAAGTGACACAGAAAGAATGTGATAATGAAGGGGAGAAATAAGTTATTCAATGGGCAACTATTACTGAGTTAGACAATGATGAGATCATGTTGTTTTGTTTGTTTTGATATCCTACATATGTTGTTGATTATAAGTTTAATACTGTACTATGTCACCGAGCAAAGAACCTAGTCGGTAAACCCTAAGGTACCTAACCGGTAAACCCTAAGGTTATCGATATCGGTTAAAGAAGGAAGAATGTCTACCGAGTGAATTTCAGTATTAACCGAGTGACAACCGAGTTATAATAGATCACATTGGATGAATAAAAGCATTATTTAATGAAGGATGCTGATGAGCTAGAGTTGATCAGATGATTGGTATGTCATGCAAAAAGTTTGTTAAGGATCTACGGCAATGGAAAATCAAGAGGAAGATCTACAACACAGATTGAACCGCAATAACCTAGCACAAGTTCCAAGTAAGGAATGCAAGTTCGAAGGTGAGGTAAAACATTTTCAGATTGAAGGATACATTGAACCTAGTCAAGTTTGATGATCTGATGACTAAGATTGATCATGGGAAATGTGATCAAGGAGATTAAGCGGTTAGAAATTGTTTATAAATAAGGATTTGTTGATGAACAATGTATGCAGGAAAATGTATGCACAATGATGCTATAGTAATGTTTACCAAGCACAGAAGATTGAAGATCTGATTGAGGAACAAATTGAGAAGCCCAGCAAGCCCAACAAGGGACAAGATAAGTCTTATGACAAGATTGTTTTGAGCAAATAGAATCTGCTTTAGCATTTCAGATGTGAAGTTGCAGATATATTTTATTACTGTTATTTATTTTGTAAGTGACATAAAATCTCTTAACTGAGTGGACCTAACAGTCTTATTTGTAAATCCTCTAGCAATGTAACATTCTAGTTGAGTGCTTGAAATCCTTTGACAAGGTCACTTCTAACAAAGTGCAAGATTCTAACAGATCTAAGGGAAATCCCTTAACCGAGTCACATCTAGCAATGTGTTTGTAATCTTTAACAGGATTTGCTTTTAACTGAGCATACTCTAGAAGGGTATATTTCGTAGTGGGTCCGAAATCCCACAATGGTTTTTCCCTATTTGGGTTTCCATGTTAAATTTGGTGTTATATGTGTTGTGATGTTATCTGTTCATGAGTTTAAGTGTTTTACAGTTTTGGCTATATATTCTGAAGTATAAGCTACTGAGGTTGAATATGTTGAATATATTGAAGATTAAGTTTGTATTATTCACCCCCCCCCACCCCCCCTCATCTTATTAACTATTGGCATCAGAGCTTTACATGATGAACAAGGTTATCGATTCAATGGTGAAAATAATTGTCTCAAGATAACAAAGGGAGTTTTGGTTGTGCTAAAAGGAGAGAAGGTTGGCAATCTCTATAGGTTGGTTGGGAAAACTAACATTGGAGAGGTTGTTTTGATATCTGATGCAAAGATGTACTCATTATCAACCTAGCATCAAAGGCTAGGCGATATGAGTGAACAAGGTCTCAAGGTACTGCTAGATAGAATTCTTCTCCTAGGTGCAAAATCTAAAGATTTAAGTTTTTGTAAACATTGTTTGTTTGGAAAATAGAATAGACTGAGTTTTTCTAGAAGTACTACCAGAAGAAAAGATGTATTAGATCTAATTCATTCAGATACTTGGGAGGCTTCTGTAACATCTATTGGAGGTTCATCATATTTTGTTTCATTTATAGATGATTATTCCCATAAAGTGTGGATTTATCTTCTCAAGAAGAAATTTGAAGTGTTTTCTTATTTTAAGAGGTTTAGAGCTCTGGTAAAGAATCAGAAAGGTAAGACAATTAAATGTCTTAGAACTGATAACAAAGGTGAGTTTCGTTCATCATAATTTAATCAGTTTTGCAGTGAGCATGGAATTACAAGGTAGTTGACAATTGCTAGGATACCACAACAAAATGGTGTTGTTGAACGCATGAACCGTACAATCATGGAGCGATCCAAATGCATGTTGAGTACTATAGTTTGGAGCTTGTTTCCTGATCAATAGATATCCCACTACTACTCTTGACAATATAATTCTAGGAGAAATATGAAAAGGTAAACTAGTTGATTACTCATTCCTCTATATTTTTGGTTGTAATGCTTATATACATATTCCTAAAGGGAATAGAAATAAGCTAGACAAAAAAGTCCACAAAATGTATTTTTTATTGGCTATGTAGAAGGTACAAAGGGGTACAAATTGTGGGATACTACTACCCACAAGATTATTGTTAGTTGAGATGTGTATTTTAATGAGAAATCAATGCAAAGAGGTAAATAACAACAAGGTATATAATTTATTCCAGTAGAGGTGGAAAAGCATGATGATCATCTAGATGTGCTTGATGAAGAACAACTAGATGTAGAGCAACAAGATCAACCAAAAGAACAACAACCAGTTGAGCCACATAATGAATCATCACCTATTTCAAGAAGATCCAGTAGAGTGATCAAACCACCTGTAAGGTATTCTCTTACTTGTAATTCTGCTTATGCATTACTTATTGATGTTGGTGAACGTAGTTCATATCAAGAGGCTTGTGAAGCTGAATGTGCAAGCAAATGGAGAGTTGCTATGGAAGAGGAGATTGAAGATCTGCATAATTAAAAGCTATAGGAGCTTGTGCCATTGCCTAAGGGGAGAAAATCTATCAGGAACAAGTGGGTCCTCAAGTTGATGAGGGATTTAAATGATAATTTGGAGAGATATAAAGCTCGGTTGATGGCCAAGGGGTATGCATAGAAATATGGTATGATTTTGATGAAATTGTTACACTTGTTGTACGGTTAAGTACTGCTAGAGTTGTTATAGCTTTTGTTGCTAGTCTTGATTTGGAGTTAGAACAGTTAGATGTAAAAAATTTCTTCCTGGATGGTGATCTCTCTAAGGAGATTTATATGCGGCAGCTAGAGGGTTTTGAGGAAAGAGGCAAAGATAATCTTGTTTGTAGGTTGAGAAAATTGTTGTATGGTTTGAAAAAGGTTCCAAGATGTTGGTAGAAGCGGTTTGATTCCTTCATGTTGATTTTGGGTTTTATTAGATGTGAGGTTGATCATTGTGCCTATTTTCAAAGGTATGATGATGACAGTTTTATTATTCTATTACTGTATGTTGATGATATGTTGGTAGCAGGTCCTAGCATGTATAAAATCATCCATTTGAAAACTCAGCTTGCTAAGGAATTTCAGACGAAGGACTTAGGTAGTGCAAGTCAGATTCTTGAAATGAAGATACATAGAGATAGAAATAATAGGAAATTATCCAGTTGTCACAGAAAACTTATGTGGAGAAGGTTTTGTAATGCTTCAATATGCAGAAAGAACAACCAGTTAATACTCCATTTCTTGTTCTTGTGAAATTGTCTTTGGAACAGTGCCCTAGCACAAAAGCAAAGAAGACATAGATGTCTCATGTACTGTACTCATCAGCAGAAGGAAGTCTTATGTTCGCCATGGTGTGCACCAGACTAGACATTGCACAAGCAACTGGAGTTGTCAGTAGGTACATGGCAAATCCTGACACTAATCATTGGACAACTATGAAGTGGATTCTCAGATATTTGAAAGGCACTTCAGATGCTTCTATTTGTTATAGTGGGAGTAGTCTTCAAGTTAATGGGTATGTGGATGCATAATTTGGTGGAGACAAAGATAAGAGATGATCTACAATAGGTTATGTTTTCTCTTTAGTTGAAGGTGTTGTTAGTTGGGTGTCAAATTTGTAGACAGTGGTGGCATTGTGTACTACCAAGGCAGAATATATAGCAACAACATAAGCTAGCAAGGAGGCAATTTGGCTTCATAGACTTTTGGGTGAATTGCAAGTGAAGCAAGATAACACGGTCCTGCATTGTGACAGTCAAAGTGCTTTACACTTAGCACAAAATTCAGCTTACCATTCCAGAACAAAGCATATTGATATTCAATATCACTTTGTTCATGAAGTGGTGTAAGGAGGACAAATCTCTTTAGCCAAGATTCACATTGATGTAAACCCTGCAGATATTATGACGAAACCTATTAGTAGATTATGTGATGATAGGCAACATTGGCAATGGTCTTTCAGTAGAGGAAATATTCAGAGTTTGAAATTTGACTTCAAGTGGGAGAATGTTGGAATGTGAAGTCCAAATTCGGCTCTTAGCTTGTAGTGGTTGAGTCATCTTGGACTCCCATCTAGCAGTGTTTGAGTCATCATGGCCTTCTTAGGTAGTAGTGGTTGCATCATCATGGATTATCCACTAGTGCGCAATCATTTTGGAGGCTTATTATAAATAAAAAGTTTTGTTAGGAAACTTTCTATAAATAGTAATTTCAACATGGGTTTTACATGTAGTTGTGCGAGTCATAATTACTATATTTAGTAAATTGTCTTCAAGTAGGACTCTGCAACTCGGTTGTTTTAGGCTGCTCGAAGTCATGTTTTGAAAGATAGTTTTTCAGATTTTTGTAATTCTGTAATTCCTGAGAATCAATATGAAAGACAAGATTTTCCCATGGTTTTTTACTGGTATATTTTTACCAAGTTTTCCACGTAAATCTATGGGTTATGTGTTATTGTTGTTCTATGCAAAATTTTTGCACTTGTTATTTTTCTCACAAGCCACACATGACCAATGGTGGAAGGACGAGGAAAATATAGTGGGGAAAATTAGGAGTGGACTAACAAAACAATATGTCAATTTTGCATGGTTCCAAAGATCATGGCAGTGATAACTATTCCCATCATTCCAAAGATCTAGAATGAAAGATGTTTGCTTACCAAAACTCTGACAAAAAAAAAAAATGACATAAGTCATTAGGGAACTACAAGGTATGGAATTAAGAATTGTAAATCCTAAAGAATAAATAATTAAAAAGAAAGAAAATCGCAAAGAAATGCCACCATAGTCTTGGTGACATGAAGTACTTCAACTGTGAAGACTCCTACGACAATGCCGACACTAATTATTTACAAACCTAATACATATTGGGCTACAACATAAAAGTACATTCACTAGAAAGAAGAGGTGGAATCTCACCCACTTTCATCAAAGTGCAACAATGTGAAAATGCTTGAATATAAAGGAACCTTGAATGATGATGTAAGCCTTGAGAGCCTATTAGTGGAGCACATCCACAACCTACTCACTAATAGTTTTGTTGATGGATGTGTGATGGAAAAGATATTAAGGAGTATCATCTAAAACTTAAATGAGGTGCCAAGAGAAAAATAGGACTACAGTCAGAGAAGTGATTAGTACCTAAACAAGCTTGGGGAAATTTGGGAAGACCCGATTTTTTTGGCCACCAAGTTTTCACCTAAGATTTTCAAATCAAGAAATATAGTTAAATGAAGGGTATACTACTCAAACAAGAAACAATAATTGAAAATCAGAAATATCCATGGATTATGTGATGATTATCCCTCAGAAAATGGTTAAACCTTCAAAGCATTACTTGGAAAGTGTTAACCAATGGTTATTACAAGATGAGTGATACATGATTGGAGCAAGAATAACATTACTACAATGAAGATAAAGCAGCTTGTTGTGATTTGAAAGGAAGCACGATGAGTGAAGACATGAAGAAAAAGTTTGGAATGTCAACAAAAACATTGTTGAAATTCTAACAAGCACCATCAAATATGAATGGTGTACTCAAATTGAAGCATTTTTTGAAAAATGAAATCAACTTAGAGAATGGGTATTTGATTCTATTTGACTTCAAGCATATGTAGAAGGCTATTAGGAAGTCCATTCCAACATTGATGTACATAATTTAAGAACATAAGAGAAGGGAAGGAACTGAACAATGAATATGTTTGGACCCTGACTACAGTGCAAAAGAAATGGTTGTTTATTATAAGCTCAAGTGAGTCCTATGTGAAATGACATTGTTGAATTTAGGTAGAACGTTCACAATATATAGAGAAACCAAAAATAAATATTTGATAATTAAGACTCTAGAATGACCCATAGTTGAATATGATTCAAATAGTCTAACTCCAAGGAGACCAAGAAAGATAACAAGAGTTGACCAAATGATAGAATGTTATATGCAAAAAATAGGGATGCTATATATTAGGGAGTACCAAGAGAAGGATGCTAAAGAAACAATGTATTAATGTGAAAATATTGAGGATCATTAAGATGATAAATGTTCTATAAATTTCCTTCTTAGAGGAAACTAAATTTGCAATAGAAATCATATATTCATTATTTTCCCAAAAAGAATATATGAGTTGAAATGAATGATTATGTCCATGTTGGCCAACAATTTCAATGCAAGGAGGAGGTCATGGACCCAAACACTTCTACAAAACAAAGATAGATAGATATCCATATTGGCCCCCAATTTTTTTCAAATCAGACAAATATTTGTAGCCCAAAAAAGATATCCTAATTGGATGTTATGTTAGAAAGTTTGCAAAAAATCAAAGAACACAAATGCACCTCAAAGGAAAAGTTGAAGTCAACATCTGCATAAGAATGTTTGTGGAAGCTTGCGGAAGAAATCTAACATTATTGTAACAACCAACAATTACTGTCATGAAGAATGCCCAGAAGACATAATCAATTAAGCAACCTAGACATCTACAATTGGCATCATTTTTAAGAATCTAAACATCCATTTAAGAAGAAAATATGCATAACAAAGACAAGAATCAAGGTAAATCATAGTGGGTACCTTCTAGAATACTCTATCACATGAAACTTCATAATGAAAAGATTTTGGTTGCCATTATCAAATAGTCCAAGTTGTAAAAAAGAAACCATGAACATTGGGTATTGCCAAGAGAACCATGTGCTTGCACAAGTGAAGCATGAGTCTGATCAAGAGAACCATGAGTGTGAACATGATAAAAAAACCAAGTATCAGTTCTTGAGTGTGATGCACAATTTTAATAGAGGAATACCATTAAGCCCAAGTTTTCCTATGATTTCAACTGGGTATAATAATTTTTCATGATGTTTATATGTGATTTTCAAATTCTATTATTGATTTAATGGGAATTGTAATAGAAAAATCACATGTACTTTCTTATCTTACATCAAAAGAATGACAGTCTCCTCATTTCAGTGTTCTGCCAGAATGTTCAATTTTAACCTTATTATAACATGCAATCACCAACCAGTAAACCGATACATATATAATTGAAAGAAGTAAAGCAATCAATGAACCAATCATACAAATGAACACCATAACACAAATAATTTATACGTTGAAAACCTCAAAGAGGGAAAACCATGGTTGGATTTGGGACCCACAATATCAATCCGCTGGCCATATGAAAAGATATTACATGATATGGGGGCCTGCACATGTAGGAACGCTTACCGCCTAGAGCACATTGCTCAACACAAAGGAGTATCACTGACTACAATCACTTTGAATAAGAAAACATAAAATAGAACTCATTTAATGCATTTGCTATGCCTGATTGAGTTCTGGTTCAAGCTCTGACTGTTCGCGTTCTGAAACCTTAAACCCTTATCGGAATAACCTTCGCATCCAAAATCACCTACAGATCATTACCGAATATTGATCTCTACACAAATGACCTCATATACATGATCTTCGCATTACTGATCTAATCTTACAATATGATATGTGAAAATGATCTAATAACTGACCTATATACCCTTACAGTCCTTCATGACTCATGCCAGCTTACATAGATAATACAAAAATGACTATACATGTCAGCTCATTACATATATACATAAATAACAAAATGAATTTCCGATTCTCAGATCTCCCAATGATGTCAGCCTCCTATACCGATACCCTATTTGCCGGTTATTATCCTTTCCTGATATGCAAATCATGTCGGCCTTCAATGTTGGTACCCATAGAATCATTCCTACCAATGAAGATACGTGTCGGTACCAGTGAAGTGTCTATCAGTGAAGTACCAAACCAAAGAATGAAGTCAGAACATGTTGCCATCAATGACAACATATGACACCAATCAAATGAGTGTCAATTGCCAACAATCCCTCCCTTTGGCATTGATGACAACACTCATGTGAAAAATGATAATGGTTTCCATTTACCGGATTCACCCCGAGACTGCTCCCCATGAGTTGAATATCCATCTACAATCATGATCTATACAAATACTCCTTATCTCTTGATGTCAAGGATTTATTTTTCACCTATACCTCACCCTTTGACATCAATGCCAAAAAAACCACCAAAAACTGGGACAAAGAATGGAATTTTGTACAAAAAATGTGTCCCTTACCGGAGCTGAATATAATTGAAAATTTTTGGATAGGCTTTCTCCAAAATATCTAGATAAGTGTCCCAGCCAACTTTGAATGTGCCTAATACTGATACAAGTCCATTAAGCATATGAGCACGAGACTCTTTCTCCTTAAGCTTTGTCGGTGTGGACTTGTCAATCATATCTATGTATGTACACTCAAGGAGTCCAACCAGAGACTCACCAATCCTTTGAGCCTTTTAGCTCTCCTTATGATTTTGTCTCTTTCCCTTTCAAGAGCTAAAATTTTATCTTCTAACAACAAAATATGCCCATCAATAGATGTAGTCAAAGAATTGGAACCATCAAAAGAATTGAATATACCTATAATTTTATATTGAGAATCTTTAATGCCTTAATCTATATCAGTAGTAAGTAATCCGATGTTACAACATACTTTGTATATATTTGTACATTGCCTTAAAGTATTATCAATTAACTTCAATTTGTCAGTAATCTCTTTTTTCTATGATTCAATCAATTAATCAAAAGTGGCTCTCTTAGCTTGAGTGAATCTTTCCAATGCTTGTCGGTTAGATATTTACTGCATTGATTGAAAATATTTAGAAATGTGCTCAGTAATTATTATGAGCTTGCTAGATGGGCTTGCTCCTTTGTCAAACTGACACTCCGAGACAAGTCTGTGCAAAAGTGGAATTGACTAATCAATTATGCCCCTATCCATTGATCCTTCCTTCATCATCTTTTGAGAAACTATCATCATGACCTCAATAGAACTCTCTCAGTTATGCTCTTCTTCTCTACTTGGGAGGTATCAATTGACAACAAAGATGTGTTGGCTACCGGTTCCCTGCCAGATTCCTCTCCCTTTTCCTATGATGGTTTGATACATTTAATAACATCCTCTTTTGCACCAGTGGCTTCGCCACTTGGTGCAGTATCTATTACTGACGGTTCCACATTAATTGTATCCTCAACCTGTACATTCTGATCTGGAGGACTATTATCCTCAACATCTGTAACCTGTATATTTTGTGTATCTACCGGTATATGTACATTATCTACTTTTGTCGGTATCTCCTCTTTGTCATGTACATTTGATTTTGTCGGGGGCTCTACATCTAATTCCTTAGCATCTTTTAAAATTGTGGGTGGGGTACCCACTACACCTTTGTCTTTCCCTTTAACTGGGATGTCAGTAGTGTTAGTCTTGGCTTTTGGTGAAGAGAAGAAACTAGGGTTGTCAACAAAGAGTTGAACCCATGCCTTGTGAGTTTCTTTGATTATTTCATTAACCATGCCTTCCATGAGGATAATTATCCTATGCTTGCTGTGGAAAATTGTTCTATTTGCAACTTCAACCGTCATATCCAACTCATTTGGAGTAATTGAACCACAAGTAGTTAATAACTCTTGAATTTTAATGCGCTTGTCCTCCTCCATAGTAGATAATCTCCTAGCATCTAGATTATTATACAGTTGTGTTGATATTTGCATCTCAATTTCTAATAAAACCTTCTTAAATATATCTAGGTGTAACAAGACTGCTTCCTCAATTTATTTCTATTCATCATCATCTAAGTGCTTATAATAGTATTATATATTTTTTCAAAATTCCATCCTTGGTGATTTTATGAGATTTTGACAAGATCAAGAGCTCAATGAAAAGTACAAAATAGAGAGACCAAATATAGGACAAGAATAAACTAAATTCTCATCAATAGATATATGATCAATTGTTGTTACATACAAAGAATATGAGCCTTCTTATATAAGCAAGGCTATATGGATATGTGAGCACACAAACATGACATGTGGCTCAATGAGAAACAAGGGTAGGTAGGCATAAGTAGGGGTAGGTAGGAGAAACAATATAATATTCCACATGAGGTGGATCACCCATCGGATGTGGAATGTAACAACAAGATAAGACCACAAAAGGTGGAAATTATCCTACACACACTATCCCAATGTGGCACAAACACCCAAGTGTCTCATACCCAAACAATTATGAAATGCATTATCGTAAGTAAACTTAAGTAAGGTGTAATAATATCCAGCATGAATAATTAATCACACCAACACCCCACCTTAAGTGCAACTTAGGGGAATGCACTTAAGTCTACAATGCAACCAAGCAATGCAAGATTGGTGGCGGCTATGAGGCCATGTCAGGTACCCATGTACAAATACAAATGCAAAGCAAAGCAATACAATTAAATCTATCATAAAGCGGGGAAAGAGAGAAAAACCCAATGGGAAAAAAAACCTCCCCCAAAAGAGAGATCAAAACTATACAAGAGAACTCTCATAGAAGTGTGAGAGGAACATAACCCCATGTGAGGAAAAAGTCCCCCCCATATGAGAGAAGAAGAGAAACTAGGTATCCCCCCCTCAATGTCGAATCTGCACCAATGGTAGAAGCTCAAAGATGAATGAAGAAACTACTCCATGAACGTCGAACAACATTCCTCCCCTTAGGAAGAAACAAAACCAAAGGTGTAACCATGAAGTCCCCCCAATCATGAAGGGAAGATGTAGTAAAAAAAATCATGATGAAGGAAGTCTCTGAAAATTGCTCAAGTGTTCCCATGTCGATGATGAAAGATATCTCCTCCAAAGGTGGTGAACTACTCCACACTACCAAAAAAGGTACTCCAAGATCTAGTGAAGGTGAATGTAGAACAAGTCCCAAAGACTCACATGTCTTCTCTAAGGATAAAGAGACCTCCTCCAACTAGTGTACATAAGAATCCACAATCATGTCAAAATCAAAAGAATGATCATGTAGAGAATGAACAAGAGGGTCAAAGTGCTCCCTCACAAAAATTGAATAAGGATCATCTTCATCAAAGAGAAGATGAATATCATCAATGATGTCTCCCAAACCTACAATGTAGGACTTCACAAACAAACCTGCAATGTCTGTCCAGTAGTCATCCCATGAAAATGAAGCTAGAAGAAAAGATATATCTTGCTACATTGAATCACAAGAAGGCAAAACTGTCGCACTATTCACATCATCAGGTGCAATAGGTGATGTGATATCAATAGGAGGAGATGAAATGCAAGGCTTAGGAACAAGGTCACATGTGAGAATCCCCAAGTTCAAGTACCCATATTTCTCCTCAAAATTTGAATCATCATATGTAGAATCATCATGTGAAGAATCATCATATGTGAAATCATCCTCATCAACAAAATCTAAAAAGGAGTATAATCGAGTTGCATGATCCACCACCCCAGTTGCAATGATAGCTCTAGTCTCCAAGTCTCTAATGAAAACTGACTCAAGTGTGAACTCCGCAATTTTCTTTGTTGCCCCATGTGTGATTTGATAGATGGAAAGGAGATTGTTTGTCAAATGGGGTACACACAACACATCATTGAAGGAGTTATCCCCAATGGCAATAGTTCCTTTCCCAATCACATCAATGTATGTATGATTCCCCATCAAAATCTATGGCATGGTGCAAGGCTCAAATGTATAAAACATATACTGTGAAGATGCCATATGATGAGAAGGCCCTAAATCTAGAAGCCATCTCCCTAAATCATGACTTGTAGTAGCACAAAGAGCTTTTCCTTTTCTTGTCCCAAACAAGTGAGTCTTGCCACTTGTTGAAGCCATGAATGTTTTCTCTTTCCCTTTTGAATGTGAGGAAGTGGAAGTTGATGAATACCCCTTCTTGTAGGCATTAGGCAAATCAATGTTGTGCTTTTTGAGGATGTGCATGAGCTCATCAATCTTCTTAGAATGGCAACGATGTTCCTCATGATCAACCTTTTTACAATAGGCACAAGTAGGTCTCTCCTTCTTTGGTGAATTGTCCTTCTTGGAAGAGGATGAATATCCTTGGTGTGGAGAAGGTGGTGCTTTGTCCTTAAGCTTTGATTGCCATTTCTTCTTGTTTAAGTTGTCATTTCCTTGATTTCCTTTGTTCCCTTGATTTGCCACTAATGCTTGAGACTTAGAAGTCTTAAGAATGCCCATGCTTATCAAATTACTTTGTTCCATCATCAGCATTTCGGCGAAAGCATCAAATGTAGGCATTGTGTATCTTGAACCCATTGTCATCCTATAGGTTTAGAAACTAGAAACAAATGATGTATATTATTGTGGAAGCTTGCCCATCAAATTGAAGATCAATTGAGTATCCTTCTTATCAATGCCACAATCCTTGAGTTGTGCCCTCAACTCTTTTGCCTTAGTGACATAATCTTGTATAGTATCAAAGCTCTTGGGATCTTACATGGTGAGATCACTATCAGTTTGATATCCCCTAATCTCATCAGCTTGACCATACAAGTCTTGAAACTTTTGCCAAGCATCCTTAATTAAGGTACTTTTCTCAATATGAAAGATGAGATCCATTGATACATACTTTCTTAAGGTACCAATTGCCATGATATTTTTAGTGAGCCAATCCAAGTGAGAAACATGAAAAGCCTTAGGATCAGCAAGAGCAACAATAATTCTATCAATGTAATGAGTTAGTCCTTTTTCCATAAGTTTACTCCATGCATCAATTTTCCAAGTAGCATAATTATGAGGAGTTAAGAGAGGAAAATTAAGAGAACCCATAGCAAAAAAATGAAATAACACAAGAGAATTAGAGCATAAGAGGCACCCACCCAAATTCACTCAATCAAAGTACCCTCCCCCAAAAAATAAAAAATAAAAAAAATGATGATTTTGGCACTTTATATGTAGTGCGTGTACAATAGGCCACTTGCAAACAATGGAAAGGTATACTTCTGATTTTGTTTTACAACTGACCCAATAGGCTAAGAACTACAATGCAAAAGACCAAAAAGATAGATCTATGTAATACAAGTGTCAAATTGGCCAAAAAAGACCATATGTTGATAGTAAAATTTATACTCAAAATCACTACAAATTTATATCAGATTATGAAAGTAGACAAAAAATTATGCACTTTCAAGAAAAACGACACCTGAAAAGGAGTTCATATGAGCCCAAACAGAGTCCCAGAAGTTGCAGAAACGAGGATTGGACAGGTACGGTCACCAAAATCTGAGATTTATGAAATATGTCTCCATAAAAATCAGAAAATAATGCCACAACAAGAAATTTCACGAAAAAATAGCCCATTTCAAAAAAGATTGCACCAAAAAAGGAGCAAAAATGAGCAAGATATGGCCATTTGAAGTTGAACTACAAAATCAAAAAGCTGAACAAGAAGGGCCTGCCAATTTTTTTAAAAATTGATGATGTCAGCAATATGCGACGCAGACATCTGTACCGTATGGATATGACACATGGTAGAAAAGGATTGGTTTGTCATGATGACATGGTTGTACAGAATAACTGATGTGTCAGCTGACTAGGCAAGATATGATGACGTGGCAGAGAGAGGCACTGACATGTGTGTGACCGTATGTTTGAGTGGACAAATGAGGAAGTGCCACGTATTTTATCATCTTAGAGGAACCAAGGTCACCGGGTGGTAGAAACCAAAGTCGTCAGCCGAGTAATATGTGTGGGAGCCAGTAGTTGGGTGGCCGCTGGGAGGAGCAGACAGGAGGTGCCGGCAAAGAACTCAACCAGTGCGCAGAGCGGTCGACAAAGGAACTCGAGCGGAGGGAGGATGAGAACCGACCGGGAGCTAGAGTCGGAGGGTGGTAGTGCAGCGACAGCCGGAAGTAGCAACAACAAGAGTCACCGAGAATGCAGGAGCCAACAGGCTTGTCGGTGGTGTACGTACAGTGGGTGCCCTGCAAAATATGCGGGCAAAGTATGGAGTATGGGAGGGGACATGGGACCCCTCCTCAATACAAAATAATTTTTTGATTTGATTTTTAAAAAAAAAAAAAAAACTTTTACAATACGATTTTTCAAAACAAAAAAAATAAAAAAATAACTACGAATTTAAATAATATGAAATTTAAAAAGAAATTTGCAAAATATAATATTTTTAATTTTTTTTTTTGAAAAATTCGTCCCATATAGCCAAATTGGCTAAAAAATATCTCCAAGCCCCGAAGTCAACTTTCATCAAATATCGGTGAATTTATAATCAAAATTCATGGAAACGGCCACCCGGATGTGATGATGAGGTCGGATCTAGTCTAGGACACCTCTAGAAGATGATTCTCCTCAGATCTACCTCTTGACATCCTTAAAAATCTCTCCCAAAGACAAATCAATGATGCTATAATGACTCTGATACCATGTGAGATTTTGGCAAGATCAAGAGCTCAATGAAAAGTATAAAATAGAGAGACCAAATATAGGACAACAACAAACGATATTCTCATCAATAGATAAATGATCAATTGTTGTTACATACAAAGAATATGAGCCTACTTATATAGGCAAGGCTATATGGATATGTGAGCACACAAACATGATATGTGGCTCAATGAGAAACAAGGGTAGGTAGGGATAATTAGGGGTAGGTAGGAGAAACAATATAATATTCCACATGAGGTGGATCACCCACCAAATGTGGAATGTAACAACAAGATAAGACCACAAAAGGTGGAAATTCTCCTACACACACTATCCCATTGTTATCCTAAGTAAACTTAAGTAAGGTGTAATTATATCCAACATGAATAATTAATTACACCAACAGATTTCATCTATCAGTTCTGCACAAGTCTTTGGAGGGATTATAGATACATTACCAGTTACAATAGCAAGGTCAATGTCTTCCTTCTTCTTTCTTCTGTCGGTATCAGATGGTGCAGAAGGTGTAAGAGATGTTTCCTTAGGAGCTCTTTTCTTTGCAAGTTGGTTGGTTGGTACCTTGATTACAACCTTTCTTACCGGTTGCTTCCTTGCCTCCTCCTTAGACTCCTCACCTTTCTTCCTCAATACCCTCTTGAATGCTAAAGGAGTGTCATATTCAGTTCTAGAGTCTGATGGAATAGGCTTAATGAAGATTTCAGGCTCTTTCCTCTTACTTCCTTTTGCCGGAACAACTTCCATTAAGGCCTTGATGTCTTGCGATACCTTTTCAACAAATTTTCTAGCCTTACCTTGTTGTTTCTCCCTCTTCATCTGATTGAATTCAGTTTGAACCTCTTGGTTCTTTTGCTTTGCAGTACCAAAAAACTTTTTAGCCTCATCAATTGGAGCATCAATCAACATTTTAGCATAAGCATCCAGAATCACAACATCAACCTCATACCCCATCTCCTCTATCCATATATTCTGGGGTTTTACTGCTTCCATTAAGGTTTCATCCTTTGTATTTGTCAACAATGTGTTTGGGAACCCTCTCTTTGGATTTTATTGCTTTCTGAAATGCCTTGAAATAACCTCAAACCTTATCATCTCACAGGCTACCCAAGCTAGTAATAGATTGCTTCAATTGTCGGCCTACCGGGATATCAAATGCCCATTGTCTCTTCCCAAAATCAGGAGTTTCATTAAGGAAAAAGAGCATTAATCAAACAATGAGATTCCCATACTGGAATTGTAGCATCCTAAAATTGCGACACTTGCAATTTCGACCGCATTTGGGTCTTCACGATGGCAGCGCAACAGTGAACCTGAATGGAGACCCCAAAACTTGTCCATGACATCAAAAACTGCATTTTCCAGCACCCTGGCCTAATCCTCCTTGCACCCTGCTATCCCTGGAGGTGGGACCATGGCGCCCAGCGCCCTGGTCCCTGGCCCTATTTTGGGCCTGGTCTCTTTTGGGGCCTCGGGTCTTTAAGTTTGCAAATTGGAAAATAACCTTTCCTGGTCGGCCTAAGGTCGGAAAAATCAGTCTATCAGCCCTAATTGACAAGTATATAAACTACATTTTCTCTCCCATTTTGAGGAGGAAGGACATATGTGTACAAGACGTGGAAGCGATATTCAAACATTCAAGCATTCAAGCATTCAAGCATTCCTTCAAGCAATTAATCATTCTAAGTCTCCATTCAAGGCTAAGTGTTGCATTCAAGACAAGGATTCAACCATTGAAGAGGAGATCACTTACAACATACAACATACAACAACATTTACACCTTCACATGTAAGAATACAAACATTCTTACAATAAGGTATCAGTACTTGTTTACATTACAAACATTTACATTTACAGCATTCTCATTTCTTGGTTAATTCCAAAACCGGGGTTTGACCTAAAGGCAAACCCCTCATCCCTAACCCCCCAATCGTCCTCTCTTTTCTGTGTGTAGGTTGTAGGTACGCGGCTGTAATTGAAGATCTGGAATCCTTGTGCAGAGACAAACAGATCCCCCTTCGTTTCGCGGATTTTTCGGAGGACCGTGTGCACGCCGGGCGCCATCGTCCCGTCAACTTTTGCTCAAATTTGCAGAACAGCACCGTCTCGACATTTTACTGCTAATTCCAGGTCCGCAGCTTCATCTCATATCCCTATCTCTGTTTATAAGCAAATCTTTCCTACTTTACATGCATTCCTAGTTCAATCATCCTTTCCACATTTCTTTACAAAAGAGGGTATTCTTGATGTCCTAACCCTTGAAACTCATTTAGAATCCAATCTTGCATTGCGTGGGATTGGATCTTGTGGGTTTCAACCCCTCTTTTGAATGTAAAGTCTCTCCTAAGTGAAAACCATCAACCCTAGTGACTCTCCCTTCTCTCTCCTTGGAGTTGGGGAGGGGAGAACGACTAGGGTTTGATTTTTCCGCTTTACAGGAATACCCCTTTTTTCTCTCCTTTAATCTTTCTAAGGTTAATGATCAACTCATCATTAATCCATCCACATAGATCTATTTTCTCATTTTCCCTCATAATTTTATGTGCGGCATATATGAAGGAGCTAGAAACATAATTGAGACAGTTGGATTGAGTTACCTTATACCCAATGATCATGCTGCCAAAACCTGATGTCTTGACCAGTGATGGTGCCAACCCTCATCGATCATCGATCTGAAGTTGCACCAGTGAGTTTGTTAACTTGATCATTTGAAATCTTTTTCTTCGAACGTTGACCAATCTGTGGCAAACCGATGATGGCCCTAATGGCCTCCTTTGAGATCTTATATGGCCTGTCCAACCAAATGAACTCTCCATGAACCCTGCTCAGTACATATCAAATGATCTCATCTTTGAATTTAGGGATATGAAGAATTCTATTAATCCCTAGATCTCCAATGTGCTTATACTCGGGTTTGATCTTTCTAGAGTCACCCATCAACTCATTCATAAACATATTCTTGATGTCACTGGTACCCAGCTCCTCAATGTGGCAATGAATATATGAATCCAAGGTGGCAATATGTGGACATCGCTTGAAAATTGGCATGGGACAATCCTTAACCTTGAGAACAGTTGGATTTGAAATGAAAGTAGGTGCAGAGGATGATCCAGCTTCCATGATGAAAGATGATTGCGATAAATACTTGAGAAATGGTTGCAGGTGAATAACCTTAGAGAACTCTTCCGAGTGCTGGTGGAATCGCTGATGAAGATTTATGATCGCTCTAAATTACCTTAGACTCGCACCGTATTTCTCTTAATCGATCTGAATGCAAGGTGATAAAAAATGAAGTGGATTCAACCTTTTGACCTTTGAAAAACCCTAATCTGTCATTGATATGAATGTCTTTCATTGGAACATACCGGATCTCGGTCGAACATCTCCATGCCGGATAAACCTTTTCCAATGTCTAGAACTTCTTCTAGATCTCCTTCCTAGGGCTTATGCAATATTTTCATGAAATTTTCCTACCCCTATGGTATCTACCTCAGTTATCGGATGAGCTTCCTGTCGGTGTAGGAGAAATCTGCTCTATTGATTGAGTAACCGGAGCAATTTCATCTGCTGATTGATCATCTGACTTCCTGACCCATTTCTTGGTATGATCTTGTCAGATTTCATTGATCTTCTCTTTTCCTTTATCATTTGATCCATCGTTGCTAACCGGTGGATTTATGCTTCTACAAAACTTAGCTATGTGTCCAATCTTGTTGCATGCATAACATGTAATATTATTCTTTTTAATTTCTTTGCTATAACCAAAATAAATGCTTGACTTGCACTGATTAGCCATATGTCCAAATTTTCCACATGCATGACATTTTACATTTATTCTACAATCTTATGTCTTATGACCATACTTATTGCATTTGGAACATTGACTGGGAGTAGAGTTATAGTTTTGATTTGCTCTATTTCTACATTGCCTAGCCATGTGACCAAATCTATTACAAAACAAAGCATCCACCATTGAATTTGTAAGCATTGAGCTACCTTATCATTGTCTTCTAGTTTCGGTTGTTCTAATCTTCATTTGCAGTACCGAAGCTTTGACCTTGTTCAAATCCAAGTCCATTGGAATCTCTGTTATGTCTTTGGCCTTTCAATAGTTCATCAAGTTGTGTTGAACTAACCTGGAATTTTTCCTTCTACTCATTTGCAATAGCTAGATCATCTCTTAGGATTATCATCTATTTTTCAAGTTCTTGTTCATTGCTTTAGGATTGTACTAATTTTGTTCTCAACATATCATTTTCATGAGCCAACCGGATGCATTCTTCATATCTGTCTTTCAGAGATCTCCCAAGGTTTTCTTCATTCATCTTGTGGTCCTCAATCTCCTTTGACGTCCTCATAGCTAGGGCTTGAATTTCATTCCTCATGACAATATTCTCTTGACTCAACTTCTTACATTTTTCATTAAGGGCATATTTCTCTTCATTATCCTGATTTTGCAGAAGTTCCTTCCTCCTATCTTGAACATATGACAATCTTTCATGTAGGATAAGAATGAATTCCTTTGCAAAATTTAATTCATCTTATAATTACAAGTTCTTCATCCTTTCAGCATCATAATCTTCAAGTGCTACCTCAAGTTTCTTCTCCATACTCATTTCCATTGATTTCAGATTCAGGATCTCGCTCAAGCTATTAGACTTCCTCTGAGGCACAAGGCTCTGATACCAATTGTTGGAATCCAAGAACCCTAAGAGGGGGGGTGAATCAGTGTTCTGTCGCAATGTTTAATTTTAACCTTATTATAACATGCATTCACCAACTGGTAAACCGGTACATATATAATTGAAAGAAGTAAAGCAATCAATGAACCAATCACACAAATGAACACCATAACATAGAGAATTTAAACATGGAAAACCTCAAAGAGGAAAAACCACGTTGGGATTTGGGACCCACAATATAAATCCACTGGCCATATGAAAAGATATTACATAATATGGGGGCCTGCACATGTAGGAAAACTTACCGCCTAGAGTACACTACTCAACACAAAGGAGTCGCACTGACTACAATCACTTTGAATAAGAAAACATAAAATTGAACTCATTTAATTCATCTTCTATGCCTGATTGAGTTTCGGTTCAAGCTCTGACTGTTGCCATTCTAAAACCTTAAACCCTTACTGGAATAACCTTCGCATCCAAAATCATCTACAGATCATTAACGAATATTGATATCTACAAAAATGAACTCATATACATGATCTTGATATTACTGATCTAATCTTACAATATGATATGTCAAAATGATCTAATAACTGACCTGTATACCCTTACGGTCCTTCATGACTCATGTCGGCTTACATAGATATTACAAAAATGATTATACATGTCGGCTCATTACATATATACATAAATAACAAAATGAATTTATGATTGCCAGATCTCCCAATGATGTCAGCCTCCTATACCAGTACCTTGTTTGCCGATTATTATCCTTGTCTGATCTGCAAATCATGTCGGTACCCATAGAATCCTTCCTACCAGTGAAGATACATGTCGGTATTGGTGAAGTGTCTATCGGTGAAGTACCAAACCAAAGAATGAAGTCAGAACATGTTGCCATCAATGACAACATATGAAACCAATCAAATGAGTGTCAATTGCCAATAATCTCTCCCTTTGGCATTAATGGCAACACTCATGTGAAAAATGATAATGGTGTCCATCTCTCAGATTCACCTTGAGACTGCTCTCCCTAAGCTGAATATCCATCTGTAATCATGATTTGTACAAATACTCCTTATCTCTTGATGTCAAGGATTTATTTTTTGCCTATACCTTCCCCTTTGACATCAATACCAAAAATCGAGACAAATAATGAAATTATGTACAAAGAATGTGGCCCGAAACACCTTACCGGAGCTGAATATACTTGAAAATTTCCGGATAGGCTTTCTCCAAAAGCTCTAAATAAGTGTCCCAGCTAGATTTGAATGTGTCAGATACTAATACAAGTTCATAAAGTATAGGAGAATGAGACTCTTTCTCCTTCAGCTCTTCCGGTGTGGGCTTGACAATCATATCTATGCATTCCTTTTTATGTACACTCAAGGAGTCCAATCGGGGACTCACCAATCCTCTAAGCCCTTTAGCTCTCATTATGATTTTGTCTCTTTCCCTTTCAAGATCTGAAATTTGAGCTTCTAACAACAAAATCTGCCCATCAATAGATGTAGTCAAAGAATTGGAACCATCAAAAGAATTGACTATACCTACAATTTTATCTCGAGAATATTTAATGTCTTTATCTATATCTACAGTAAGTAATCCGGTGTTACAACATACTATGTATATATTTGTACATTGCCTTAAAGAAATATCAATTAACTTCAATTTGTCAGTAATCTCCTTCTTCTTTGATTCAATCAATTGATCAAAAGTGGCTCTTTTAGCTTGAGTGAATCTTTCCAATGCCTGTCGGTTAGATATTTTTTGCAATGATTGAAAATCCTTAGAAATGTTCTCAGTAATTATTTTGAGCTTGTTGGATGGGCTTTCTCCTTTGTCAAACTAGTACTCCGGGAAAAAATGTGCAAAATTGAAATTGATTGATCAATTATTCCCTTGTCCATTGATCCTTCCTTCATCATCTTATGAGAAGCTATCATCATGAGCTTAGTAGAACTCATCTCAGTTATTCTCTTCTGCTCTACATGGGAGGTGTCAATTGACAATAAAGATGTGTTGGCTACCGGTTCCCTGTCGGATTCCTCTCCCTTTTTCTCTAATGGTTTAATACCTTTAATAACATCCTCTTTTGCATTGGTGGCTTTTCCACTTGGTGCAGTATCTGTTACTATCGGTTCCACATTAGCTGTATCCTCAACCTGTACATTCTGATCCAGAGGACTATTGTCCTCAACATCTGTAATCTATACATTCTATGTATTTACCGGTATATGTACATTATCTACTTTTGTCGGTATCTCCTCTTTGTCCTATACATTTGATTATGTCGGGGGCTTTACATTAAAATTGTGGGTGGGGTACCCACTACACCTTTGCCATTCCCTTCAGTCAGGATGTCAGTAGTGTCAGTCTTGGCTTTTGGTGAAGAGAAGAAACTAGGGTTGTCAACAAAGAATTGAACCCATGCCTTGTGAATTTCACTGATTATTTCATTAACCCTGCCTTCCATAAGGCTAATTATCCTACGCTAGCCATGGAAAATTGTTTTGTATGTAACTTCAATGGTCATATCCAGCTCATTTGGAGTAATTGAACCACAAGTAGTTAATAACTCTTGAATTTTTATGTGCTTGTCCGACTCTATAGCAGATAATCTACTAGCATCTAGATTATTATACAGTTGTATCGGTATTTGCATCTCAATTTCTAATAAAGCCTTCTTAAATATATCTAGGTGTAACAAGAGTGCTTCCTCAATTTCATTTTTCTCATCATCATCTAAGTGCCCATAAGAGTATTGTATATTTTTCAAAGTTCCATCCATGGTGATTTCATCTATCAGTTCTACACAAATCTTGGGAGGGATTATAGATACATTACCGATTACAATAGCAAGGTCAATGTCTTCCTTCTTCTTTCTTCTGCCCATACCAAATGGTGCAGAAGGTGTAAGAGATGTTTCCTTCAGAGCTCTTTTCTTTGCAGGTTGGCTGGCTGGTACCTTGATTGTGACCTTTCTTACCAGTTGCTTCCTTGCCTCCTCCTTAGACTCCTCACCTTTCTTCCTCAATACCCTCTTGAATGATAAAGGAGTGTCATCTCTAGTTTCAGAGTCTAATAGAATAGGCTCAATGAAGATTTTAGGTTCTTTCCTCTTCCTTCCTTTTTCTAGAACAACTTACATTAAGGCCTTGATGTCTTGCGATACCTTTTCAACAAATTTGCTTGCCTTACCTTGTTGTTTCTCCCTCTTCTTCCGATTGAATTTAGTTTGAACCTCTTGCTTCTTTTTCTTTGTTGTACCCAAAAAAAAATCAGCCTCATCAATTGGAGCATCAATCAACATTTTAGCATGAGCATCCAGAATCATAGCATCAACCTCATACCCCATCTCCTCTATCCATATATTCTAGGGTTTTACTGCTTCCATTAAGGTTTCATCCTTTTTGACCATAAAGAAGATCTCAATTGAGTATTTATCAACAATGTTTTTGGGAACCCTCTCTCTGGATTTCATTGCTTTCTAAAATGCCTTAAAATAACCCCAAACCTTATCATCTCACAGGCTACCCAAGCTAGCAATAGATTGCTTCAATTGTCTGCCTATCAGGATATCAAATGCCCACTGTCTCTTCCCAAGATCGGGAGTTTCATTAAGGAAAAATAGCATTAAGAAAACATTGAGATTCCCATACCGAAATACCCCTTTTTTCTCTCCTTTAATCTTTCCAAGGATAATGATCAACTCATCATTCATCCATCCACTTAGATCTATTTTCTCATTTTCCCTCATAATTTTATGTGTGACATATATGTAGGAGCTAGAAACATAATTGAGATGGTTGGATTGAGTTAGCTTATACCCAATGATCATGTTGCCAAATCTAATGTCTCGATTAGTGATGGTGCTGACCCTCATCGATTATCGATCTGAAGTTGCACCGGTGAGTTTGTTAACTTGATCATTTGAAATTTTTTTCTCCAGATGCTTACCAATCTATGGCGAACCAATGATGGCCCTAGTGGCCTCCTTTGAGATCTTATAGGGTCTATTCAACCAAATGAACTCTCCATGAACCCTACCTAGTACATATCAGATGATCCCATCTTCAAATTCAGGGATATCAAGAATGCCAGTAAACCCTAGATATTCAATGTGCTTATACTCGGGTTTGATCTTTCTGGAGTCACCCATCAACCCATTCATGAACATATTCTTAATGTCACTAGTACCCAGATCCTCAATGTGGCAATGAATATATGAATCCAACGTGGCAATATGTGGACATTTCTTGAAAATTGGTCTGGGATGATCCTTAACCTCGACAACAATTGGATTTGCAATGAAAGTAGGTGCAGAGGATGATCCATCTTCCATGATGAAAGATGATTGTGATAAATACCTGAGAAATGGTTGTCGGTGAATAACTTTAGAAAATTCTTCTAAGTGTTGGTGGAATTGCTGATTAAGATTTATGATCGCTCTGAATCACCTTAAACTCGCACTGTATCGCTCTTAATCGCTCTGAACGCAAGGTGATAAAAAATGAAGTGGATTCAACCTTTTAACTTTCAAAAAACCCTAATCTGTCATTGATATGAATGTCTTTCGGTGGAACATATCTGATCTCGGTCGGACATCTCCATGCCAGATAAACCTTTTCCAATGTCTGGAACTTCTTGCAGATCTCCTTCTCGGGGCTTATGCAATATTTTTCATGAAATTTTCCTACCTCGAAGGTATCTGACTTAGTTACCAGATGGGCTTCCTGTCGGTGCAGGAGCAATTTGCTATGCCTGTTGAGTAACTAGAGCAATTCCATCTGATGATTGATTGTCTAACTTCCTAACCCATTTCTTGGTATGATGTTGTCGGATTTCACTAATCTTCTCTTTCCCTTTATCATTTGATCCATCATTGCTAACTGGTGGATTTTTGCTTCTACAAAACTTAGTTGTGTCCAATCTTGTTGCATGCATAACATGTAATAATGTTCTTTTGAATTACTTTGTTATAACCAAAATAATTGCTTGACTTGCACTGATTAGCTATATGTCCAAATTTTCCACATGCATGACATTTTACATTCATTCTACAATCTTATGTCTTATGACCATACTTATTGCATTTGGAACATTGATCGAGAGTATAGTTATAGTTTTGATTTGCTTCATTTCTACATTGCCTAGCCATGTGACCAAATCTATTACAAACAAAGCATCTACCATTGAATTTGTAAGCATTAAGATGCCTTACAGGTGTCTTCTAGTTCCAGTTGTTCTGATCTTCAGTTGCAGTACTAGAGCTTTGACCTTGTTCAAATCCAAGTCCATTGGAATATCCGTTCTGTCTTTGGCTTTTCAATAGTTCATCAAGTTGTGCTGAACTAACCTTGAATTTGTCCTTGTACTCATTTGCAATAGCTAGATCATCTCTTAGGATTATCATCTATCTTTCAAGTTCTTGTTCATTTCTTTGGGATTGTACTAATTTTGTTCTCAACATATCATTTTCATGAGCCAACCGGATGCATTCTTCAGATCTGTCTTTCGGAGATCTCGCAAGGTTTTATTCATTCATCTTCCGGTCTTCAATCTCCTTTGACATCCTCATAGGTAGGGCTTGCATCTCAATCCTCATGACAACATTCTTCTAACTCAGCTTTTGACATTTTCATTAAGGTCATCTTTCTCTTCATTATCTTGATTTTGTAGAAGTTTCTTCCTCCTAGCTTGAACAAATGACAACCTCTCCTATAGGATAAGAATGAATTCTTTTGCAGAATTTAATTCATCTTGTAACTTCAAGTTCTTCTTCCGTTCAACATCATAATCTTCAAGTGCTACCTCAATTTTCTTCTCCATACTCATTTCCATGGATTCTGGATTTAGGATCTCCCTCAAGTTGTTAGACTTCCTCCGAGGCACAAGGCTTTGATACCAATTGTTGGAATCCAAGAGCACTGAGAGGGGCAGGGGGGGGTGAATCGATGTTCTACCGAAATGTTCAATTTTAACCTTATTATAACCCTCATTCACCAACCAATAAACTAGTACATATATAATTGAAAGAAGTTAAAGCAATCAATGAACCAATCACACAAATGAATACCATAACACAAATAATTTAAACGTGGAAAACCTCAAAGAGGAAAAACCACGGTGAGATTAGGACCCACAATATCAATCCACTGGCCATATGAAAAGATTTTACATAATATGGGGGCCTGCACATGCAAGAAGGCTTACCGCCTAGAGCACATTGCTCAACACAAAGGAGTCTCACTGACTACAATCACTTTGAATAAAAAAACATAAAACTGAACTCATTTAATGCATCTTCTATGCCTGATTGAGTTTCGGTTCAAGCTCTGACTGTTGTCGTTCTAAAACCTTAAACCCTTACTGGAATAACCTTCGCATCCAAAATCATCTATAGATCATTACCGAATATTGATCTCTACACAAATAACCTCATATACATGATCTTCGCATTACTGATCTAATCTTACAATATGATATGTCAAAATGACCTAATAACTGACCTATATACCCTTATAGTCCTTCATGACTCATGTCAACTTACATACATAATACAAAAATGATTATACATGTCGGCTCATTACATATATACATAGATAACAAAATGTATTTTTGATTGTCGGATCTCCCAATGATGTTGGTCTCCTATACAGGTACCTTGTTTGCCGGTTATTATCCTTGCCTGATCTGCAAATCATGTCAACCTTCAATGCTGGTACCCATAGAATCCTTCCTAAAGGTGAAGATACCTGTCGGTGTCAGTGGACTGTCTGTCGATGAAGTACAAAACCAAATAATGAAGCTGGAACATGTTGCCATCAATGACAACATATGAAACCAATTAAATGAGTGTCAATTGCCAACACATTTTACTAACTATTTTTATTTTGTCCTATAGTCATGATTTCTTCAAGCTAGAAGCATCAATTTGTTACATTGTTACTATAATCAGACTCATGAAATATCCAAACACATGAATATGCACAGCAAAGTGTCTCTGGATGTATGAAGAATTATAATCATGCTATCTTTTTTTACCACTTGTCAGTTATGGTCCATCCCACATCCCCTTGTCGGAAATGTTTCTTAAAAAAAAAGCATTGAACATTATAAATTTTATACTAAATATAATATTGAGCATACCAAATAAAATCTCTTTAAGGGTAATATTTTTAGAAATTTTCCTTGGAAATCCATCATTCAGCAACTTCCTTTCTTATTCTTGGAAGACCTTGTGAATCACTGTGGACACTTAATTAGTCACAATAAAGAAGATAATATTTCTAGGTCTTCTTTCTCATTTAATTAAAAAAAATGCTCATGAAATTGAGAAAAATTGTAAGACAACAATTATTTAAGATTAGTAAATCAATGTAATGTAGCTTGCATGCTCACCATTCTGTCCACTTATATGTAATTTGATTGATGCCCAAATCAACAAAATTGAAAGATAGATTTAGGGTTTGCATTAGCAACAAATTGTTGAATGATGAAACAAACTTAAAAGTAAACATTGTGTCTTTAGAATAAAAAGCCTGGTTTTTAAAAACAGACTAAAAGATTACTTAAAGGATAGATAGACTCTTGCAGAACCAAAGCCTATAACTTCTAGCGAAATAAAGAGTATAGGCATATTATCTTTAACAAAAAGAGAATTTTTTTACTCGTGGAAGATTGGTTAGCTAAATACCTATAACACATATACCCCAGAAAAAATATTTAAACAAAACTAAACTAAGACGGCGGCAGAAACAGGAAATTAAGGACTAGATAACTTGGACTTAATGTTTTCTATGAAAGTGTAAAAGATTTAATTAGATATTCAGATTAGGCGGGGCAATAAAAGAGTTTGATCATGTACCATGATCTTCCTTGTACGAAATATCATATATTTAAAAATCCAATAATATAGAGTTAGAATTTAATGTACGAAATATCATATATTTAAAAATCCAATAATATAGAGTTAGAATTTAACTAGAGTCGTATTTGCCAGTCTGAAACCGAGGCTGTGAGAAAACAACAGAGAGCTGCAAAAGTTAGCATTCCAACAGTACTTGGACTTGCATTTTCCACACCAATTGAATTTCATGGAGTCCTTGCTTGAGGATGATGTACTCAGACAACCCTAAAAAGGGTTACAATGATGCATGTCCATGTTAAACTTGTGATAATACTGCCACCTAGTCAAATGAAGATTTTGAAAGGTGCCAGTGTGCATGTTGTTCCGTTTAATGATGCCATTGAAATTGAAATCTACATCAATCATGTCCCCTTACAAAAGGTGACCTATTTGGGTAAATGTTGAGAAACTTTCATCTGCTCATAACTATCTTTGCCCATGAACATACTCACTAATCGGTAGCATGCTCTTCAAGAATTATTTTGTGATAATGGCATGAGCTCAATGGAGGGACTTTGTAGTATTGTAAGCTCAATGAGGGATTTGTAATATTGCATTTGGAAAATGGGGAGTACCAGGCCATATAGATGCACATGGGGTCTAGATGTAAAGCATTGTGAGATAGGGTAGATAGAGAGAGGCAATTAAAGTTAAGTGGCAAAAGGACCTAAGATTAAAGGGGATGGATAGGTAGTAAAAAGTACATTTGGGGGAAATTGGGAAAGAATATTTATGGGATTTGGTAAAGTCCCTTTCATGGGAAGGAAAGATACTATTAGGTAAGACTTGTAGTAGGGTGAACAAATGGAATGAACGTAAATGAAACCAAGAATGTAGCAAGAAAAAAACATGATAACAATTGCAGATTGGTTCATAAAGAATGTTTAACATAGAAGATAAAAAATCCAATTGTAGCCGGTATGATCATTATTGATTTTTTCATACAACCCCTACTTCATCACAATTATTTCTATTTATCCCACCAAATTACAAGTGAAGGGCCAATGAAAATAGATATGGAACTAAGACTAAACATGTTTCCTAGGCATACCTACCTTTTAAATGCCATCTCTTATTAAAAATAGTTGTCTTCGCTTGCCTGTAAATGCTCTTCATGTACTAGATTATCTGTGCATTTGTCTCTTAAACATGTTTGTGGCATTGTGTAGGGGTTTGATTAGCCTCAACATTTTATACATGATCAAGTATCATTATTGAGCACCTCGGCATTTTATACATGATCAAGTATCATTATTGAGTACCTTTCAGTGTTTATGTTTGAAGAACAATGCTCCTGGACAAATTGAACATTTGTTTAAAGAGAAGAAATTTAGCAAAATTGTTCATTTGTTTCCTAATTGCTTGAGTAGCAATGGGATTTCTCCTTCATTTCCTATAACTTCTCCAATGCCAGATGCTCCAGAATTTTTTGTTGGATGCTCATTCAAAGCTTAATTTATAGAATCCCATTGGTGATAAGGACTATGTTTTGTAGGGTGTCTTTTGAAGTTTTGATGGCACTAGTGGAATGCAATATTCCAAATACAAGCCAGTTGGCAATTTAACATATGTGCTAAGTTGAACTTTTTTGTTTGGTTTGATTTGGTCTAGAGATTCATCAACCAAAACTAAGAACGAATTTGATTAAATATGATGACTAGAAGTTGTTTTTTATTCTCAAAGATTCTTCAGTTTCTCTCCTTTCATACATTTACATGCAAAACCAGGAGCGAGTCCTCAATCAATTCCATCTTTCATCCAAATGTTCAACATTTAGAGAGGAATGCCTAGAGAAAGGCCAACTCCCTCCATCTGAGGTGAGAAAATATTAAAACGAATAAAGGTGGGTAATGCTCTTCGCATCCTGGGAATAATTATCCTCAAGCCAATCTATCCTTGTATTAGAAGGTTTTATATGTTGATGAGAACAAATTACATTCCATTTTATGCCACATTTCATCCCTTTTTCGTGTACCATTCATAACCATTCTTGTATCCTATTTCCATTCAATATCTTACCATTTTGCCATTTTAAGCTGATTATGATTAAATATATATGTGATATTTAATATACTTTTAAGATTAAAATATGAAAAGTAATTATTGACTGGTTTTTAGTAATAATTGTTTTTGTTTTAAACCTTTGAAAATGTAGCTCGCAATATGTGGACTTCCTATCACCTTTAATATGTACTTCCAGTAGCATTCTTCATAGAAATCTTCACAAGAATCTTCTTATCATCTGCACTTCCTACCAACTCAGCTCCTTTTCATTGCCACATGGATTTCTTTCTCCATGATTATCCACTTTAGCAATGGGTATCTTGTCACACCACCAACTTAGTGCATGCCTTCTCCCAACAACCTCATTTACTAAGCTCGTGGTAGAGGATGCATTTGTTGGCTACGTGAAGAATGCGTTGGAGGAGAAAACCAAAATATTTCTTATTTTCTGCATGTGTTGTTATAACAAAAACTATTTTATTATGTGATCACCATACATGGTTTAATGGTGACTATTGTCTTACTAGTTTGTTGGCCACCTGCCAAAACAAACACCTTATTTTTGTACATATTTGTGACAGTTCCTATCACACCTTTTGATAGAAAGCAAAAGTAGGAAGATTGAATCGGGTTTTCACTTAGGGAATTTATGAGTGTTCTATCTACATTTCATCCTGTTGACATGTTTGTTTTTTGACAGCGTTTAAAATAGAATAAAGTTACCATCGGTCACTTTACTCTTTCTTGATCAAAGTGCAATTGTGCGATAACATTGCAAAATTATCAAACAATTGACTCCAAGGTTCCTAAATGCAACAGACATGACTCAATTGGTTGATGTGTTTATCGGTAATCCAAGGGACCTTACTTTTGGATCATTTTTTTTCACTTCTTTGCTGTGGTGTGGAACTTCATCATTGGATATGGCAATTTTGCGATGCTTCTACTTCAAATGAACTAAAATGTACTGAAAATAAAGGGGAAAGGGTTAGAATGGTCTAAATCTACTCCTAAGGATAGTGATATCAACAGTTAATCCTTTGGTGGACAAATTCCAAATAAACCAAGCTCTACTTCACCAAGATTAACTACAAGTTCGCAAGAATCGGTGCAATCTTCTAAGGATGTTGGAGGATTTTTACATTGAGAAAGTGCATTTGAATACCCAACACGGTGGAATCCAAATGACTATTCATAATCAAACTTTGCACAAATTTGGGGTTCAGACTAACTTTACTCTGCAACTTACAATCAACAAGATGCAAAAAGTACGAACCATGGAAATTCATCAAACACCATTACATTCTCCATTGAAATCAAAGCACTATACTACTTCTACTTTGAGGAAGGTGAAACCATGCAAGCTTTGAAAAATAACTTAAGTGGACACCATCGGAGAACAATGTTTCACTATTATTATCTCAAAACTTATCGCAACAATTTCATACAAGTCTCCCTTCCTTACAAATGAGGGGGTCACCCCTTTATATAGGTCTCAGGCCATGATTACATGCAGAACCCTAATTAGGGTTTGTTTTTTTTAAGATTTCCCACACGATGCAACAAGGTGGGAATCAGCAATTAATAACCCATCATGTCCTTATACAATTAATTTAAAAAAACACCCAAAATAACATCCATTGTGCATTAAATGCACAATTTTTACCAAATTCACCCATATGCACTAAATGTTTTTCAAGCAAAATTATTGTGTTGTCATAAGTGCACTATCATCTCCACATGTGATGACTACATGAAAAAGGAATCTACCATAACATCATAAATGTGGCAGCTACATGCAAAAGATGAGCTCCATAAATTCAACATGAGTTGCCCTAACCGCCACTTGGCGAGAAACCTTAGGAGAGGGGAAATCTCATCTGGGAAGAATTTTCTTGAAGTTTAGAATATTCCTTGTTCCAAGGAATCTTTTTCATCAATTTTGCATATTTCCTATTTTTTAGGAAAATTTTCAAATTAGGGTTCTAGGGTCGAGGAGAGAGAAAATTCTCTCACGAATCAAAATCTATCATCATTTTGAAATTTGAATGATTTTTTATGCTTGAAAATTGATTTTTCAAAAAAAAATCTAGGGGGAAATTTCTTATTTAGTTCATCCTTGATTCCTTTTGTGCCTTAGAAATTTTATCTTCAATTCATCCTTGAGTGTGATTTCTTCCTTGCTCGGAATTTCATCTTGAAGGAAGGAATTTCAAACACTTAGTCAATTTTTCACCTTTCCTGGAATTCTGTCCTAAAGGAAGGAATTTCCAACACTTAGCCAAATTTTGACCTTTTCCAAGAATTTTGTCCTGAACGAAGGAATTTCCAACACTTAGTCAATTTTTACCTTTCGTAGAATTCTGTCCTAAAGGAAGGAATTACCAACGCAACCAAAGTTTCACCTTTCCTAGAATTTTGTCCTGAAGGAAGGAATTTCCAACATAGCCAAATTTTCACCTTTCCTAGAATTATGTCCTAAAGGAAGGAATTTCTAACACTTTGTCATTTTTTCCACATTCCTAGAACTTTGCCTTGAAGGAAGGAATTTCCAACACTTTGTAAATTTCCCACTTTCTTGGAATTCTTCACCTTGGGCGCATTTCTTCCCCAAGGAAGGAATTTTTTGAATTCTTGAAGGTTAGTTTATGAACCTTGATTTTCACATTTTGCTTCCAACCTTAGGCCCACATTTCGGAAGTGGAGAAGAAATTTTGGAAATTTTTTCCTTGAAGGAATTTTTTGTGCTTTTTGAGTTCATTTTCTCTCAAGGAGGCTTTTCCATCAATTTATCACATTTCCTCTTTTTTAGAAAAAATTTCAAATTTGAGTTTCGGGGTTCAGGAGAGAGAAAATTCTCCTACGAATCCAAATCCACCATCATTTTGAAATTCAGATGATTTTTTATGCCAAAAAATGGATTTTTCAAAAATTTTCCCAAGGGGTATTTCTTTCTGATTTCTATCCTTGACCCTTGAATTTCCATGCCTTAGAATTTTTTTCCATTTTTACTTGGGCATGGAAAATTTACTTGGTGAAGAAATTTCATTATTTTCATGCCTCTTGCATTTTGGCACCCTCACTACTTGGGTAGAATTTTGACCTGGGCATGAAATTTCACAATTTCAACATTTTCCATGCCTCCTCATGTTTGGCACCCTTCTTACCTGACTGAGCACTATTTTCAACTGATGAAGGAATTTTTCTTATCTTTGATTTTCCATGATGCCTCCAATTTAGTGCCCTACCTAACAGTTGGGCATGGATTTCACTAGATGAAGGATTTTCATGACGTTTGAGTATTTCTCCAGACTTAGTCGATTTGGGAGATTTCCAGTTTCAGGATGCCATTTTGGGGAATTTGAAGAGATTTTCCATGCCTTAGGAGATTTTATAGCTTTCTACTTCTAGAAGGTGAGCCGACACTTAGCCTATTTTTTAATCAATTTAGTCTACCTTTGACTTCTCTAGATTTAGGATTGATTGCGAAAGCTCATTCTTTAGCATATACCTGCGAAGAACCTACCACAAAGAGACTTTCCAAAAATAGAAAGTGCTTCAAATGTTAGAGTTAGAGCCAAAATAGGATGTAGGGTGACTTACTATAAATAGAAACTTGCTAAAAATAAAAATTACTAAAAATAGTATGTTTGATTTTTGGAAAAATTAGACCAATTTGGGAGGCAGTGAAATCCCTAAAAAATAGGAACTCTCTAAAAATAGAAAGTTGCTCAGAATTTGCTCAAATTCCATGTGCCATATCCTTAGAGGGTCCTGACTCCATTGCATCTTTCAATTTTTGGAAACCCTAAAAGGAAATCCCTAAAATCTAGGACTGAAGGCAGAAACCCTAAAATTAACAAAACAAGCCCTAAACTTAACCAAATTCGCCCAAAAAAAAAGCAAACTTGATCAATTTAACCCCCAAATACTTGCAAAGTAGAGAGATCAAAAACACTGCCACGAAAAGACCATGAAAAATAAAAGCCAAAAGACTGTGAGGACCTAAAAATTAGGGGTCCCCATTTGTAACGGGGCAATGTTGGAAAATGTCACAACACATCCCCACTTAATTCATTGCTTTCCTCCCTTAGGTTCACTGCCACAACACCCCTCACAAGCTTATGATCCTTGTATTTACACCTTAGACCAAGCTAAAATCTTTCTTATTCTTTATAACATTTTTGGCGTATCATTTTGGCACCATTGTCGGTAAGAGGTGTTAAAGGACAAAAAACCCAGTGAGTTAAGTTAGGACCAATGTGTTAGGATGAAAGCTTGTGCAACTGCTAGCCTAGGTGTTTAGTCCTAATTTGTGTTGTTTAAATCATATAGATGCATTGTTAGATTTTGTACGTAGATAATAGAAGATAGTTTTTCATTTATATATCTACACTCATTGTTGTGAGTCAATTGATAGATAAGAAATAAATTTGAAGAAAGAACATAAAAGCAATAAAAATGTCACATTTTAGAGGTAGTCTGGGAAGTTTAATTTTCATAAAAAAATGGTTTTAAAATGAAGAGTCCAAAGGGAACGAAAGAGAGAAAATGTGCCCCTAGGACCCTATAAGGGGTGTTGCCCCTTGACCCCACTAGGGGCTCCCGCCCTAGACCCCCACTTTTGAATTTAAAAACCAAAAAGGAAATTGGTGGGGAAATCACGTTAAACCAAGGTGATGTTTTATACCCCCTCTATCTAATGAATGCAACATGAACTATCTCAATCTTTCATTACCGTTGTCACATGCATCTACAAATTTTATTTCCATAGATGAGCAAGAACAAATAATTGATGAATTTTCAAGACAATGGGATTTTGAAAATGAAGATTTAACTATGTGTTGTTCTTATTGTTGCAAGGAGGACTGCTAAGTGCACATGCCACATTGATCAAGAGTACATGCTAATAGATATACAAGCTTTAAGTGAGCCTCATCAAAACAAGGGTGGTAGTGAACAAGTCTTCTCTGAAAATCAGAGGCAACTTCACACATCAAGTTGGGAAGATAAAGGTATGCGTGATGATTTTGAAATGTCTATTGGAATAGGAAGACACCATGTTTCTTCACAGAATGATTCTTCGCCTACTTTGTATGGTGAATGGAAAAATGTATGCTCACAAAAACCACAATACATATTATTAATATCTCCATCATATGTAATACCATCTTGATCATGTCCATCCTACTTAAGCCCGCCCACTTTATATCCAAAGCAATTTTTACCATTATCTCATTCATGTCGCCAACTATCCACTTCCACATATCCACCAAAGGAAACCATTATGCCCAATAAAACATTACATAATAAGGTGGTTGAAACTACATATAATAATGCAAATTCATGGATCCCTTTACATTCTAATAATGTACATGAAATTGGCCAATCACAATTGAAGTATATTGTTGTGATTATGGGATGTGATTTTGATTTGATTGCATTAGAAGGACAATTTGATCAATTGTACAATACTCAATTGCGTTCTTCTTTTCTACTTGACAAATCACAACTTTTAGAGTGCATTCACATACATAGTGAAACCCTTCAGTATGAGTTTAATTTTATTATGGAACTCATAAATGTGTGTGCTAAAATTAATCATGTTGAATTACATGCATTGGTCATTAAAGCATTATGTGAGATAACAAATGCAAGCCTACAAGATCTATCTTTTCCTATTTTTATATTAACTATATAGATCTGTAACGACTCGATTCCAGACCACTTAGTTTAGGTTACTTGTATTTGCCAGATACTGATATTGTTGACATTATTATGCTAATAAATGTGCATAATTACTTTGATTATATTATTGAGGTGATTAATGGTGTTAGATGATATTTATGATATTTAATGTTATTAATGATGTTTTAGTTATTTAAATGATGATGTTTAATGTTATTAATAACTTTTTAGATTTTTAATGTAATGATATATATAGTGCATCTTTATCGTGATCTGACGTCCTTTTGTCAAGTGTGAGGTGGTTGCAGGGTTGACCGTTGAAGGCAAACGTATGATCAAGGAGGAGTCTTCTAGCTTGTCGGCAGTGACTTATAGAATGGGACCCTATACAAAACATGAATTAAATAATAATAATTAAATAAATTAAACTTAGGAGATTTAAAATAAATAAATTGATTGAAGAATTAAACTAAATAAATAAAATGTAATAATTAATTTATTCGAAAGTTGAAATATTAAAATACAAAAAAATTAATTTAAGGTGATAGTTTGTAAATTATAATACTTAAATTATAAAATTGGCATCAACAGATTTAGATATTTAAATAATAAATAGAGGAAAAGGTATTAAAAATTGTAATTAATGATATTAAAATATAAAATAACATGCAAAGGTATTATTAAATAATTATAGAATAAAATTTAAAATTTAAAAATAATCATGCGAAAAGACTAAAAATTAGTTTTCAAAAACTAAAATTAGAGTTGTACAACTTGAGTTGGCCTAGTGGTGGAGAACTTGTGCTCTTGAAAGAGAGGTCACAAGTTCACATCCCACAAGGGGGTAGGGTATGTACACTTTATCAGCTTTGACCCATTACCAATCAAAAAAAAGAAAAAAAAAAAAGAAAACTAATTAGAGCATGAATGCATAACTCATGCATTCCAAAATTATTATTACAATCAGTTAATTTTTTTTCTTTATTTATCTAAAAATTAAACTTAGTATCATCTAATTTTTAATAAAAATAACTTCATGCATTTTACATGCATTAAAAACCATCTTACCCTTAACATTTATAAATATAAGATCGACTCTGATATTTCAAACATCTAATTGGTAGAAAGTGTTATCTATCTCTGCGACTTGGGTGGTCTGAAAATCATTGGTGAAGGAGGTCAAATTAATAAGATTGTTCCTTCCTCTCTTGGGATTATCAGAGTTCGATACTTAACACTTCCCCCTTCATTTAGTTTCAAATCTGCAAAATATCATTGAATTGTTTATTCAATTCGATCTACATCATTTACATTGGGTTTACATTTTATTCCTTCTTCATTTTTCCCACAAGTTCAAATCCCACAAGGGGGTAGGGTATGTACACTTTATCGTCTTTGGCACATTACCAATCAAAAAAAGAAAAGAAAAAAGAAAACTAAAATTAGAGCATGAATGCATAAGTCATGCATTCCAAAATGATTATTACAATCACTTAAATTTTTTCTTTATTTGTCTAAAAATTAAACTCAGTATCATCTAATTTTTAATAAAAATAACTTCATGCATTTTACATGCATTAAAAACCATCTTACCCTTAACATTTATAAATATAAGACTAACTCTGATATTTCACACATCTAACTGGTAAAAAGTTTTATCTATCTCTGTGACTTGGGTGGTCTAAAAATCATTGATGAAGGAGGTCAAATTAGTAAGATCGCACCTTCCTCTTGTGGGATTATCAGATTTCGATACTTAACACTCACCCCTTCATTTAGTTTCATTTCTACAAAATATCATTGAATTGTTTATTGAATTCGATCTGCATCATTTACATTGGGTTTACATGTTATTCCTTCTTCATTTTTCCCACAAGTTAAAATCCCACAAGGGGGTAGGGTATGTACACTTTATTGGCTTTGGCCCATTACCAATCAAAAAAAGGGAAAAAAAAACAACTAAAATTAGAGCATGAATGCATAAGTCATGCATTCCAAAATGATTATTACAATCACTTAAATGTTTTCTTTATTTATCTAAAAATTAAACTCAGTATCATCTAATTTTTAATAAAAATAACTTCATGCATTTTACATGCATTAAAAACCATCTTACCCTTAACATTTATAAATATAAGATTGACTTTGATATTTGACACATCTAACTGGTAGAAAGTTTTATCTATCTCTACGACTTGGATGGTCTCAAAATCATTGGTGAAGGAGGTCAAATTAGTAAGATCGCGCCTTCCTCTCCTAGGATTATTAGAGTTTGGTACTTAATACTCCCCCCTTCATTTAGTTTCATTTATGCAAAATGTCATTGAACTATTTATTGAATTCAATCTGCATCATTCACATGTTATTCCTTCTTCATTTTTCCCACAAGATCAAATCCCACAAGGGGCTAGGGTATGCACACTTTATCGGCTTTGGCCCATTACCAATCAAAAAAACAAAAACAAAAAGAAAACTAAAATTAGAGCATGAATGCATAAGTCATGCATTCCAAAATGATTATTATAATCATTTAAATTTTTTCTTTATTTATCTAAAAATTAAACTCAGTATCATCTAATTTTTAATAAAAATAACTTCATGCATTTTACATGCATTAAAAACCATCTCACCCTTAACATTTATAAATATAAGATCGACTTTAATATTTCACACATCTAACTAATACAAATTTTTATCTATCTCTGCGACTTGGGTGGTCTAAAAATCATTGGTGAAGGAGATCAAATTAGTAAGACCGTGCCTTCCTCTCCTATGATTATAAGAGTTCGATAATTAACATTGCCCCCTTCATTTAGATTCATTTCTGCAAAATGTCATTGAATTGTTTATTGAATTCGATATGCATCATTTACATTGGGTTTACATATTATTCCTTCTTCATTTTCCCCGCAAGTTCAAATCCCAAAAGGGGGTAGGGTATGTACACTTTATCGGCTTTGGCCCATTACCAATCAAAAAAAGAAAAAAAGAAAAAGAAAAAACTAAAATTAGAGCATGAATGCATAAGTCATGCATTCCAAAATGATTATTACAGTCACTTAAATTTTTTCTTTATTTATCTAAAAATTAAACTCAGTATCATCTAATTTTTAATAAAAATAACTTCATGTATTTTACATGCATTAAAAACCATCTTACCCTTAACATTTATAAATATAAGATCGACTTTAATATTTCACACATCTAACTGGCATAAAGTTTTATCTATCTCTGTGACTTGGGTGGTCTAAAAATCATTGGTGAAGGAGATCAAATTAGTAAGACCGCGCCTTCCTCTCTTGGGATTATAAGAGTTCGATAATTAACACTCCCCCCTTCATTTAGTTTCATTTCTGCAAAATGTCATTGAAATGTTTATTGCATTCGATATGCATCATTTACATTGGGTTTACATGTTATTCCTTCTTCATTTTTCCCGCAAGTTCAAATCCCAAAAGGGGGTAGTGTATGTACACTTTATCGGCTTTGGCCCATTACCAATCAAAAAAGAAAAAAACTAAAATTAGAGCATGAATGCATAAGTCATGCATTCCAAAATGATTATTACAATCACTTAAATGTTTTCTTTATTTATCTAAAAATTAAACTCAGTATCATCTCATTTTTAATAAAAATAAGTTCATGCATTTTACATGCATTAAAAACCATCTTACCCTTAACATTTATAAATATAAGATCGACTTTTATATTTCACACATCTAACTAGTATAAAGTTTTATGTATCTCTACAACTTGGGTGGTCTGAAAGTCATTGGTGAAGGATGTCAAATTAGTAAGATCGCGCCTTCGTCTCTTGGGGTTATCAGAGTTCGATACTTAACACTCCCCCCTTCATTTAGTTTCATTTATGCAAAATGTCATTGAATTGTTTATTCAATTTGATCAGCATCATTTACATTGGGTTTACATGTTATTCCTTCTTCATTTTTCCCACAAGTTTAAATCCCAGAAGGGGGTAGGGTATGTACACTTTATCGGATTTAGCCCATTACCAATCAAAAAAACAAAAGAACAAAACCAAAATTACAGAATGAATGCATAAGTCGTGCATTCCAAAATGATTATTACAATCACTTAAATGTTTTCTTTATTTATCTAAAAATTAAACTCAGTATCATGTAATTTTTAATAAAAATAACTTCATGCATTTTACATGCATTAAAAAGCATCTTACCCTTAACATTTATAAATATAAGATCGACTTTAATATTTCTTACATCTAACTGGTATAAAGTTTTATCTATCTATGCGACTTGGGTCGTCTAAAAATCATTGGTGAATGAGATCAAATTAGTAATACCATGCCTTCCTCTCCTAGGATTATAAGAGTTGGATAATTAACACTCCCCCCTTCATTAGTTTCATTTCTGCAAAATGTCATTTAATTGTTTATTGAATTTGATATGCATCATTTACATTGGGTTTACATGTTATTCCTTCTTCATTTTTCCCGCAAGTTCAAATCCCAAAAGGGGGTAGGGTATGTACACTTTATTGGCTTTGGCCCATTACCAATCAAAAAAAGAAAAAAAAGGAAAAACACTAAAATTAGAGCATGAATGCATACGTCATGCATTCAAAAATGATTATCACAATCACTTGAATGTTTTCTTTATTTATCTAAAAATTAAACTCAGTATCATCTAATTTTTAATAAAAATAACTTCATGCATTAAAAACCATCTTACCCTTAACATTTATAAATATAAGATCGACTTTGATATTTCACACATCTAACTAGTATAAAGTTTTATGTATCTCTGCAACTTGGGTGGTCTGAAAATCATTGGTGAAGGAGGTCAAATTAGTAAGATCGCGCCTTCCTCTGCTGGGGTTATCAGAGTTCGATACTTAAAACTCAGCCCTTCATTTAGTTTCATTTATGCAAAATTTCATTGAATTGTTTATTCAATTTGATCAACATCATTTACATTGGGTTTACATGTTATTCCTTCTCCATTTTTCCCACAAGTTTAAATCCCACAAGGGGGTAGGGTAGGTACACTTTATCGGCTTTGGCCCATTACCAATCAAAAAAAGAAAAAAAAAAGAAAACTAAAATTAGAGCATGAATGCATAAGTCACACATTCCAAAATGATTATTATAATCATTTAAATTTTTTCTTTATTTATCTAAAAATTAAACTCAGTATCATCTAATTTTTAATAAAAATAACTTCACGTATTTTACATGCATTAAAAACCATCTTACCCTTAATATTTATAAATATAAGATCGACTTTAATATTTCACACATCTAACTGGTATAAATTTTTATCTATCTCTGCAACTTGTGTGGGCTAAAAATCATTGGTGAAGGAGATCAAATTAGTAAGACCGTGCCTTCCTCTCCTGGGATTATAAGAGTTCGATAATTAACACTCCCCCCTTCATTTAGTTTCATTTCTACAAAATGTCATTGAATTATTTATTGAATTCGATATGCATCATTTACATTGGGTTTACATGTTATTCCTTCTTCATTTTTCCCGCAAGTTCAAATCCCAAAAGGGGGTAGGGTATGTACACTTTATCGGCATTGGCCCATTACCAATCAAAAAAAGAAAAAAGAAAAAAAAACTAAAACTAAAATTAGAGCATGAATGCATAAGTCATGCATTCCAAAATGATTATTACAATCACTTAAATGTTTTCTTTATTTATCTAAAAATTAAACTCATTATCATCTAATTTTTAATAAAAATAACTTCATGCATTAAAAACCATCTTACCCTTAACATTTATAAATATAAGATCGACTTTGATATTTCACACATCTAACTAGTAGAAAGTTTTATGTATCTCTACAACTTGGGTGGTCTGAAAATCATTGGTGAAGGAGGTCAAATTAGTAAGATCGCGCCTTCCTCTCTTGGGGTTATCAGAGTTCGATACTTAACACTCCCCCCCAAAATGTCATTGAATTGTTTATTCAATTTGATCAGCATCATTTACATTGGGTTTACATGTTATTCCTTCTTCATTTTTCCATCAAGATCAAATCCCACAAGCGGGTAGGGTATGTACACTTTATCGGCTTTGGCCCATTACCAATCAAAAAAACAAAAAAAAAAAGAAAACTAAAATTAGAGCATGAATGCATAAGTCACACATTCCAAAATGATTATTATAATCATTTAAATTTTTTCTTTATTTATCTAAAAATTAAACTTAGTATCATCTAATTTTTAATAAAAATAACTTCATCCATTTTACATGCATTAAAAACCATCTTACCCTTAACATTTATAAATATAAGATCGACTTTGATATTTGACACATCTAACTGGTAGAAAGTTTTATCTATCTCTACGACTTGGGTGGCCTGAAAATCATTGGTGAAGGAGGTCAAATTAGTAAGATCGTTCCTTCCTCTCTTAGGATTATTAGAGTTTGGTACTTAATACTCCACCCTTCATTTAGTTTCATTTATGCAAAATGTCATTGAACTGTTTATTGAATTCAATTTGCATCATTTACATGTTATTCCTTCTTCATTTTTCCCACAAGATCAAATCCCACAAGGGGGTAGGGTATGTACACTTTATCGGCTTTGGCCCATTACCAAACAAAAAAAGAAAAAAAGAGAAAACTAAAATTAGAGCATGAATGCATAAGTCACGCATTCCAAAATGATTATTATAATCATTTAAATTTTTTCTTTATTTATCTAAAAATTAAACTCAATATCATCTAATTTTTAATAAAAATAACTTCATGCATTTTACATGCATTAAAAACCATCTTACCCTTAACATTTATAAATATAAGATCGACTTTAATATTTCACACATCTAACTGGTATAAAGTTTTATCTATCTCTGCGACTTGGGTGGTCTAAAAATCATTAGTGAAGGAGATCAAATTAGTAAGACCGTGCCTTCCTCTCCTGGGATTATAAGAGTTTGATAATTAACACTCCCCCCTTCATTTAGTTTCATTTCTGCAAAATGTCATTGAATTGTTTATTGAATTCGATATGCATAATTTACTTTGGGTTTACATGTTATTCCTTCTTCATTTTTCCCGCAAGTTCAAATCCCAAAAGGGGTAGGGTCTGTACACTTTATCGGCTTTGGCCCATTACGAATCAAAACAAGAAAAAAAAAACAAAAAAAACTAAAATTAGAGCATGAATGCATAAGTCATTCATTCCAAAATGATTATTACAATCACTTAAATGTTTTCTTTATTTATCTAAAAATTAAACTTAGTATCATCTAATTTTTAATAAAAATAACTTCATGCATTAAAAACCATCTTAATCTCAACATTTATAAATATAAGATCGACTTTGATATTTCACACATCTAACTAATAGAAAGTTTTATCTATCTCTATGACTTGGGTGGTCTAAAAATCATTGGTGAAGGAGGTCAAATTAGTAAGATCTCGCCTTCCTCTACTAGGGTTATCAGAGTTCGATACTTAACACTCCCCCCTTCATTTAGTTTCATTTATGCAAAATGTCATTGAATTGTTTATTCAATTTGATCAACATCATTTACATTGGGTTTACATGTTATTCCTTCTTCATTTTGCCTGCAAGTTTAAATCCCACAAGGGGGTAGGGTATGTACACTTTATCGGCTTTGGCCCATTACCAATCAAAAAAACAAAAAAATAAAACTAAAATTAGAGCATGAATGCATAAGTCATGCATTCCAAAATGATTATTACAATCACTTAAATGTTTTCTTTATTTATCTAAAAATTAAACTCAGTAAAATCTAATTTTTAATAAAAATAACTTCATGCATTAAAAACCACCTTACCCTTAACATTTATAAATATAAGATCGACTTTGATATTTGACACATCTAACTGGTATAAAGTTTTATCTATCTCTACGACTTGGGTGGTCTGAAAATCATTGGTGAAGGAGGTCAAATTAGTAAGATCGTGTCTTCCTCTCCTAGGATTATTAGAGTTTGGTACTTAATACTCCCCCCTTCATTTAGTTTCATTTATGCAAAATGTCATTGAGCTGTTTATTGAATTCGATCTGCATCATTTACGTGTTATTCCTTCTTCATTTTTCCCACAAGATCAAATCCCAAAAGGGGGTAGGGTATGTACACTTTATAGGCTTTGGCCCATTACCAAACAAAAAAAGAAAAAAAAAGAAAACTAAAATTAGAGCATGAATGCATAAGTCACGCATTCCAAAATGATTATTATAATCATTTAAATTTTTTCTTTATTTATCTAAAAATTAAACTCAATATCATCTAATTTTTAATAAAAATAACTTCATGCATTTTACATGCATTGAAAACCATCTTACCCTTAACATTTATAAATATAAGATCGACTTTAATATTTTACACATCTAACTGGTATAAAGTTTTATCTATCTCTGTGACTTGGGTGGTCTAAAAATCATTGGTGAAGGAGATCAAATTAGTAAGACCATGCCTTCCTCTCCTGGGATTATAAGAGTTTGATAATTAACACTCCCCCCTTCATTTAGTTTCATTTCTGCAAAATGTCATTGAATTGTTTATTGAATTCGATATGCATAATTTACTTTGGGTTTACATGTTATTCCTTCTTCATTTTTCTCACAAGTTCAAATCCCAAAAGGGGGTAGGGTCTGTACACTTTATCGGATTTGGCCCATTACGAATCAAAACAAGAAAAAGAAAAAAAAAAGAAAAGAAAAAAACTAAAATTAGAGCATGAATGCATAAGTCATTCATTTCAAAATGATTATTACAATCACTTAAATGTTTTCTTTATTTATCTAAAAATTAAACTCAGTATCATCTAGTTTTTAATAAAAATAACTTCATGCATTAAAAACCATCTTAATCTTAACATTTATAAATATAAGATCGACTTTGATATTTCACACATCTAACTAATAGAAAGTTTTATCTATCTCTGTGACTTGGGTGGTCTGAAAATCATTGGTGAAGGAGGTCAAATTAGTAAGATCGTGCCTTCCTCTACTGGGGTTATCAGAGTTCGATACTTAACACTCCCCCCTTCATTTACTTTCATTTATGCAAAATGTCATTGAATTGTTTATTCAATTTGATCAACATCATTTACATTGGGTTTACATGTTATTCCTTCTTCATTTTTCCTGCAAGTTTAAATCCCACAAGGGGGTAGGGTATGTACACATTATCGGCTTTGGCCCATTACCAGTCAAAAAAACAAAAAAATAAAACTAAAATTAGAGCATGAATGCATAAGTCGTGCATTCCAAAATGATTATTACAATCACTTAAATGTTTTCTTTATTTATCTAAAAATTAAACTCAGTATCATCTAATTTTTAATAAAAATAACTTCATGCATTTTACATGCATTAAAAACCACCTTACCCTTAACATTTATAAATATAAGATTGACTTTGATATTTGACACATCTAACTTGTATAAAGATTTATCTATCCCTATGACTTGGGTCGTCTGAAAATCATTGGTGTAGGAGGTCAAATTAGTAAGATCGTGCCTTCCTCTCCTAGGATTATTAGAGTTTGGTACTTAATACTCCCCCCTTCATTTAGTTTCATTTATGCAAAATGTCATTGAACTATTTATTGAATTCAATCTGCATCATTTACGTGTTATGCCTTCTTCATTTTTCCCACAAGATCAAATCCCACAAGGGGGTAGGATATGTACACTTTATCGGCTTTGGCCCATTACCAATCAAAAAAAGAAAAGAAAAGAAAACTAAAATTAGAGCATGAATGCATAAGTCATGCATTCCAAAATGATTATTATAATCATTTAAATTTTTTCTTTATTTATCTAAAAATTAAACTTAGTATCATCTAATTTTTAATAAAAATAACTTCATGCATTTTACATGCATTAAAAAAAATCTTACCCTTAACATTTATAAATATAAGATCGACTTTAATATTTCACACATCTAAGTGGTATAAAGTTTTATCTATCTCTGCAACTTGGATGGTCAAAAAATCATTGGTGAAGGAGATCAAATTAGTAAGACCGTGCCTTCCTCTCCTGGGATTATAAGAGTTTGATAGTTAACACTCCCCCCTTCATTTAGTTTCATTTCTACAAAATGTCATTGAATTGTTTATTGAATTCGATATGCATCATTTACGTTGGGTTTACATGTTATTCCTTCTTCATTTTTCCCGCAAGTTCAAATCCCAAAAATGGGTAGGGTATGTACACTTTATCAGCTTTGGCCCATTACCAATCAAAAAAAGGATAAAACTAAAATTAGAGCATGAATGCATAAGTCATGCATTCCAAAATGATTATTACAATCACTTAAATATTTTCTTTATTTATCTAAAAATTAAACTCAGTATAATCTAATTTTTAATAAAAATAACTTCATGCATTAAAAACAATCTTACCCTTAACATTTATAAATATAAGATCGACTTTGATATTTCACACATCTAACTAGTAGAAAGTTTTATGTATCTCTACGACTTGGGTGGTCTGAAAATCATTGGTGAAGGAGGTCAAATTAGTAAGATCACGCCTTCCTCTCCCGGGGTTATCAGAGTTTGATACTTAACACACCCCCCTTCATTTAGTTTCATTTATGCAAAATGTAATTAAATTGTTTATTCAATTTGATTAGCATCATTTACATTTGGTTTACATGTTATTCCTTCTTCATTTTTCCCACAAGTTTAAATCCCACAAGGGGGTAAGGTATGTACACTTTATCGGCTCTGGCCCATTAACAATCAAAAAAACAGAAAAACAAAACTAAAATTAGAGCATGAATGCATAAGTCGTGCATTCCAAAATGATTATTACAATCACTTAAATGTTTTCTTTATTTATCTTAAAATTAAACTCAGTATCATCTAATTTTTAATAAAAATAACTTCTTGCATTTTACATGCATTAAAAACCATCTTACCCTTAACATTTATAAATATAAGGTCAACTTTGATATTTGACACATCTAACTGGTAGAAAGTTTTATCTATCTCTACGACTTGGGTGGTCTGAAAATCATTGGTGAAGGAGGTCAAATTAGTAAGATTGCGCCTTCTTGTCCTAGGATTATTAGAGTTTGGTACTTAATAATCCCCCCTTCATTTAGTTTCATTTATGCAAAATGTCATTGAACTGTTTATTGAATTTCGTCTGCATCATTTACATGTTATTCCTTCTTCATTTTTCCCACAAGATCAAATCCCACAAGGGGGTAGGGTATGTACACTTTATCGGCTTTGGCCCATTACCAATCAAAAAAAGGAAAAAATAGAAAACTAAAATTAGAGCATGAATGCATAAGTCATGCATTCCAAAATGATTATTATAATCATTTAAATTTTTTCTTTATTTATCTAAAAATTAAACTCAGTATCATCTAATTTTTAATAAAAATAACATCATGCATTTTACATGCATTAAAAACCATCTTACCCTTAACATTTATAAATATAATATCGACTTTAATATTTCACACATCTAACTGGTATAAACTTTTATCTATCTCTGCGACTTGGGTGGTCTAAAATTCATTGGTGAACGAGATCAAATTAGTAAGACCATGCCTTCCTCTCCTGGGATTATAAGAGTTCGATAATTAACACTCCCCCCTTCATTTTGTTTGATTTCTCCAAAATGTCATTGAATTGTTTATTGAATTAGATATGCATCATTTACATTGGGTTTACATGTTATTCCTTCTTCATTTTTCCCGCAAGTTCAAATCCCAAAAGGGGGTAGGGTATGTACACTTTATTGGCTTTGGCTATTACCAATCAAAACAACAAAAAAACAAAACTAAAATTAGAGCATGAATGCATAAGTCGTGCATTCCAAAATGATTATTACGATCACTTAAATGTTTTCTTTATTTATCTAAAAATTAAACTCAGTATCATCTAATTTTTAATAAAAATAACTTCTTGCATTTTGCATGCATTAAAAACAATCTTACCCTTAACATTTATAAATATAAGATCGACTTTGATATTTGACACATCTAACTGGTACAAAGTTTTATCTATCTCTACGACTTGGGTGGTCTCAAAATCATTTGTGAAGGAGGTCAAATTAGTAAGATCGTGCCTTCCTCTCCTAGGATTATTAGAGTTTGGTACTTAATACTCCCCCCTTCATTTAGTTTTATTTATGCAAAATGTCATTGAACTGTTTATTGAATTCAATCTGCATCATTTACAAGTTATTCCTTCTTCATTTTTCCCACAAGATCAAATCCCACAAGGGGGTAGGGTATGTACACTTTATCGGCTTTGGCCCATTACCAATCAAAAAAAGAAAAAAAAAAAGAAAACTAAAATTAGAGCATGAATGCATAAGTCACGCATTCCAAAATGTTTATCTAAAAATTAAACTCAGTATCATCTAATTTTTAATAAAAATAACTTCATGCATTTTACATAGATTAAAAACCATCTTACCCTTAACATTTATAAATATAAGAATGACTTTAATATTTCACACATCTAACTGGTATAAAGTTTAATCTATCTCTGTGACTTGGGTGGTCTAAAAATCATTGGTGAAGGAGATCAAATTAGTAAGATCGTGCCTTCCTCTCCTAGGATTATAAGAGTTCGATAATTAACACTGCCCCCTTCATTTAGTTTCATTTCTGCAAAATGTCATTGAATTGTTTATTGAATTCGATATGCATCATTTACATTGGGTTTACATGTTATTCCTTCTTCATTTTTCCCGCAAGTTCAAATCCCAAAAGGGAGTAGGGTCTGTACACTTTATTGGCTTTGGCCCAATACCAATCAAAAAAGGAAAAAAACTAAAATTAGAGCATACTTGCATAAGTCATGCATTCCAAAATGATAATTACAATCACTTAAATATTTTCTTTATTTATCTAAAAATTAAACTCAATATCATCTAATTTTTAATAAAAATAACTTCATCCATTAAACACCATCTTACCCTTAACATTTATAAATATAAGATCAACTTTGGTATTTCACGCATCTAACTAATAGAAAGTTTTATGTATCTCTACAAATTGGGTGGTCTGAAAATCATTGGTGAAGGAGGTCAAATTAGTAAGATATCGCCTTCCTCTCCTGGGGTTATCAGAGTTTGATACTTAACACTCCCCCCTTCATTTAAGTTTCATTTATGCAAAATGTCATTGAATTGTTTATTCAATTTGATCAGCATCATTTACATTGGGTTTACATGTTATTCCTTCTTCATTTTTCCCACAAGTTTAAATCCCACAAGGGGGTAGGGTATGTACACTTTATCGGCTTTGGCCCATTACCAATCAAAAAAACAAAAAAACAAAACTAAAATTAGAGCATGAATGCATAAGTCGTGCATTCCAAAATGATTATTACAATCACTTAAATATTTTCTTTATTTATCTAAAAATTAAACTCAATATCATCTAATTTTTAATAAAAATAACTTCATCCATTTTACATGCATTAAAAACCATCTTACCCTTAACATTTATAAATATAAGATCGACTTTAATATTTCTTACATCTAACTGGTATAAAGTTTTATCTATCTATGCGACTTGGGTGGTCTAAAAATCATTGGTGAAGGAGGTCAAATTAGTAAGATCGCGCCTTCCTCTCCTAGGATTATTAGAGATTGGTACTTAATACTCCCCCCTTGATTTAGTTTCATTTATGCAAAATGTCATTGAACTGTTTATTGAATTCGATCTGCATCATTTACATGTTATTCCTTCTTCATTTTTCCATCAAGATCAAATCCCACAAGGGGGTAGGGTATGTACACTTTATTGGCTTTGGCCCATTACCAATCAAAAAAAAAAAAAAAAAAAGAAAACTAAAATTAGAGCATGAATGCATAAGTCACACATTCCAAAATGATTATTATAATCATTTAAATTTTTTCTTTATTTATCTTAAAATTAAACTCAGTATCATCTAATTTTTAATAAAAATAACTTCACACATTTTACATGCATTAAAAACCATCTTACCCTTAACATTTATAAATATAAGATCGACTTTAATATTTCACACATCTAACTGGTAGAAAGTTTTATCTATCTCTACAACTTGGGTGGTCTGAAAATCATTGGTGAAGGAGGTCAAATTAGTAAGATCGCGCCTTCCTCTCCTAGGATTATTAGAGTTTGGTTCTTAATACTCCCCCCTTCATTTAGTTTCATTTATGCAAAATGTCATTGAACTGTTTATTGAATTCGATCTGCATCATTTACATGTTATTCCTTCTTCATTTTTCCCTCAAGATCAAATCCCACAAGGGGGTAGGGTATGTACACTTTATCGGCTTTGGCCCATTACCAATCAAAAAAACAAAAAAAAAAGAAAACTAAAATTAGAGCATGAATGCATAAGTCACACATTCCAAAATGATTATTATGATCATTTAAATTTTTTCTTTATTTATCTAAAAATTAAACTCAGTATCATCTAATTTTTAATAAAAATAACTTCATGCATTTTACATGCATTAAAAACCATCTTACCCTTAACATTTATAAATATAAGATCGACTTTAATATTTCACACATCTAACTGGTATAAAGTTTTATCTATCTCTGCGACTTGGGTATTCTAAAAATCATTAGTGAAGGAGATCAAATTAGTAAGACCGTGCCTTCCTCTCCTGGGATTATAAGAGTTTGATAATTAACACTCCCCCCTTCATTTAGTTTCATTTCTGCAAAATGTCATTGAATTATTTATTGAATTCGATATGCATAATTTACATTCTGTTTACATGTTATTCCTTCTTCATTTTTCCTACAAGTTCAAATCCCAAAAGGGGGTAGGCTCTGTACATTTATCGGCTTTGGCCCATTATCCATCAAAAAAAGGAAAAAAAAGAAAAAAGAAAAAAACTAAAATTAGAGCATGAATGCATAATTCATGCATTCCAAAATGATTATTACAATCACTTAAATGTTTTCTTTATTTATCTAAAAATTAAACTCAGTATCATCTAATTTTTAATAAAAATAACTTCATGCATTAATAACCATCTTACCCTTAACATTTATAAATATAAGATCGACTTTGATATTTCACACATCTAACTAATAGAAAGTTTTATGTATCTCTACAACTTGGGTGATCTGAAAATCATTGGTGAAGGAGGTCAAATTAGTAAGATCGCGCCTTCCTCTCCTGGGGTTATCAGAGTTCGATACTTAACACTCCCCCCTTCATTTAGTTTCATTTATGCAAAATGTCATTGAATTGTTTATTCAATTTGATCAGCATCATTTACCTTGGGTTTACATGTTATTCCTTCTTCATTTTTCCCACAAGTTTAAATCCCACAAGGGGGTAGGGTATGTACACTTTATCAGCTTTGGCCCATTACCAATCAAAAAAACAAAAAAACAAAACTATAATTAGAGCATGAATGCATAAGTCGTGCATTCCAAAATGATTATTACAATCACTTAAATGTTTTCTTTATTTATCTAAAAATTAAACTCAGTATCATCTAATTTTTAATAAAAATAACTTCATGCATTTTACATACATTAAAAACCATCTTACCCTTAACATTTATAAATATAAGATCGACTTTGATATTTGACACATCTAACTGGTAGAAAGTTTTATCTATCTCTACGACCTGGGTGGTCTGAAAATCATTGGTGAAGGAGGTAAAATTAGTAAGATCGCGCCTTCCTCTCCTAGGATTATTAGAGTTTCGTACTTAATACTCCCCCCTTCATTTAGTTTCATTTATGCAAAATGTCATTGAACTGTTTATTGAATTCGATCTGCATCATTTACATGTTATTCCTTCTTCATTTTTCCCACAAGATCAAATCCCACAAGGGGGTAGGGTATGTACACTTTATCGGCTTTGGCCCATTACCAATCAAAAAAAGAAAACTAAAATTAGAGCATGAATGCATAAGTCACGCATTCCAAAATGATTATTATAATCATTTAGAATTTTTTCTTTATTTATCTAAAAATTAAACTCAGTATCATCTATTTTTTAATAAAAATAACTTCATGCATTTTACATACATTAAAAACCATCTTACCCTTAACATTTATAAATATAAGAATGACTTTAATATTTCACACATCTAACTGGTATAAAGTTTTATCTATCTCTGTGACTTGGGTGGTCTAAAAATCATTGGTGAAGGAGATCAAATTAGTAAGATCGTGCCTTCCTCTCCTGGGATTATAAGAGTTTGATAATTAACACTCCCCCCTTCATTTAGTTTCATTTCTGCAAAATGTCATTGAATTGTTTATTGAATTCGGTATGCATCATTTACATTGGGTTTACATGTTATTCCTTCTTCATTTTTCCCGCAAGTTCAAATCCCAAAAGGGAGTAGGGTCTGTACACTTTATTGGCTTTGGCCCATTACCAATCAAAAAAGAAAAAAACTAAAATTAGAGCATAATTGCATAAGTCATGCATTCCAAAATGATAATTACAATCACTTAAATATTTTCTTTATTTATCTAAAAATTAAACTCAGTATCATCTAATTTTTAATAGAAATAACTTCATGCATTAAAAACCATCTTACCCTTAACATTTATAAATATAAGATCGACTTTGATATTTCACACATCTAACTAATAGAAAGTTTTATGTATCTCTACAACTTGGGTGGTCTGAAAATCATTGGTGAAGGAGGTCAAATTAGTAAGATCGCGCCTTCCTCTCTTGGGGTTATCAGAGTTTGATACTTAACACTCCCCCCTTCATTTAGTTTCATTTATGCAAAATGTCATTGAATTGTTTATTCAATTTGATCAACATCATTTACATTGGGTTTACATGTTATTCCTTCTTCATTTTTCCCACAAGTTTAAATCCCACAAGGGGGTAGGGTATGTACACTTTATCGACTTTGGCCCATTACCAATCAAAAAAAGAAAAAAAAAAGAAAACTAAAATTAGAACATGAATGCATAAGTCACGCATTCCAAAATGATTATTATAATCATTTAAATTTTTTCTTTATTTATCTAAAAATTAAACTCAGTATCATCTAATTTTTAATAAAAATAACTTCAAGTATTTTACATGCATTAAAAACCATCTTACCCTTAACATTTATAAATATAAGATCGACTTTGATATTTCACACATCTAACTGGTAGAAAGTTTTATCTATCTCTATGGCTTGGGCGGTCTGAAAATCATTGGTGAAGGAGGTAAAATTAGTAAGATCGCGCCTTCCTCTCCTAGGATTATCAAAGTTCGATACTTAACACTCCCCCCTTCATTTAGTTTCAATTCTGCAAAATGTCATTGAATTGTTTATTGAATTCGATCTGCATCATTTACATTGGGTTTACATGTTATTCCTTCTTCATTTTTCCACGCCTAGATGAACAACTTAGTTGTTTTCTTAAAAAAATTGTTGATTCATCTCTGTCAGGTGACTTATGGCCTGAGCAATCTGCAAATTTGCCAAAGATGTGGCACCGCCCATCTTCCCTTATCCATGCAGGTTGAATCAACCTACCTGGGGAATGAGTCATTGTCTATTTTTTTTGTTGTTTATGCCAAACCAAAATCGACCCATAAGTTGAGTCTTTGTTTTGCCTCCTACCAATTTGAGGGTTGTTTAAATTGCTAGCCACCAATTCCTAAGAGGAATCAATTGAATGAGCCAGTATGGTATAAAAGGGAGAATCATTTTTCTCCCCTCTACAGCCTCAAACCAAAAAAATATGACTTGTCTGCAATGTGGTGGGGGGGGAGGGTGGGTTTTCTCTTCCCATGCCTCTCCTAATCTTCCTCTTCCCATGCCTTCTCAACTACATGAAATCGGACTTTTGGAAAAGGTGTGAATTTAATATTGTTTGATCTACAGTAAAGTTCATTTGAGATGATCTACACATAGTGGGTGATCAAATTTTCTTTAATTCCAATTAAAATCTATAATTATATTTATTAGATGCGAAGGCTCGATTAAATTTTGGTATGAGAAAAGGAATTGATTATTTATGGAAATATAGGAAATAATTATAAAATAAATAAAATATAATAATAATTATAGTAATTATTATTAATCTCAGAGGGGTTGATTTACTTTTTTGTCTATGATGGATGTTTTTTTTTGGAAAAGTGTGTCTGAATATGGGTTAACCAGGGAAGGGTGATTTTTCTTTCACCTACCCCAATAGGGTAATAATGGTCATTAATTTATTAATTTTTCTCCCTACCATAACATATGTAGTTAGTTCAATATATGGGTTGTTAGTTCTCCATGCACGCACAAGTTCTAATTTTTCTCCCTGCCATAACATATGTAGTTAGTTCAATAGATGGGTTGTTAGCTCTACATGCACGCACAAGTTCCATTCCCACCAATTGGTTCTGGCTTGCTAGGAAACTCCATCGTGAGGGACGAGAGCTTATCATGAGCATCCAAGAAGTGTAAGCTTCATTTGGTTGGGCGGATAAAATGCCTAGGTCATATGGTTGTCTACCAGTTGCAAATGGAAGTTTGTCTGAAGTTTGTTTGAGGGTCTGTTTGTAAAAGACCACAATGATCACAAGAAAAACTATGTAAAATACTTATAAGGTCCTATGATTTAATTTCGTGATAATTCATGCAAATGTTACTTCTACTTTTCTTTCATGAATGCATATATGCACACACTTAGTTTTGGATCATTGATCTAATTACAATGCATTAATTACGGTTTATGTATGTTATTCTACTATCATGCACTTTTTACTTATACTTCACTTTTACTACGATGCTTGATAAGTTTTGCATGTTAGATGTGATTTGCATAAATGTTAAGTTTCATTTATTTAATGCATGTCAGGTATCATAAATATCGCAAATAGAATCTTATATATTATAATTACGGTTTAATTATGCAAGTTAAATTAGGGTTAGGACAAGCGGGTCCTTACAAGATCTTTGGAAACCTATGGTAAAAATATATATTCCTCACATACTCATTGATTTAGGCCCACCAATAATTCATTTTATGATTGAGCACAATTATGATGGGTTTGAATGCATTAATGACCATATCAAACATTGATGGGGATATAATGCTACAATGATATACCAATACACAATAATGATTGTTCACTGATAAGGATCAAGGCATTAATATTTATATCTTTGTCAAAGATAGGTTCTTTATCTTAAGATGAACATTCATTGAAAAAAAAATCAAGGTATTATATCATTGTATTTCTTGATTATTTGGATTATCTTAAGGTGACCATTCATTGAATAAGGCTCTAGGTGTTATTACATCACTATCTTTATGAATTCTTTGGATTGTCCTAATGCCCTTGTTGTCCTCAATTTCATTTTTGTGAAAATAGGATGTAAACCCTACGATTTTTTCATAATTCGCCCTCTTTTCTTTCATAGTCAAGAAAATGAGATATTTTGGTCATCTCACTTGTCATCGAATATGCATTTTTTGGTGTTGGAATTACCTCATTAAGTTAAAATTTTAAAATTTCAACTTAAAAGATGAACTTCCCTGTTTTGATGCATAATCAGGTTTCAACTCCAACTTTGCATTCTTTTTTACTGTTTAGTTTAAAATCGGGTTTTAAGTCTAATTCTACACTTAGTAATCAATTTGAGTGCAAATCGGACCTATATGTTTGATTTGTACCTTTTGTGTCATTTAAATCCATATCGGACCCATAAGTCTGATTTTCACTTTAAATATGCACGATTTTGTAATAAATGTTTTGGAGTTTTTTTTTTTAATTGGGTTTCTTCACTCATTTATTTCCTAATCTGATCATAGTCTTCTCACTATCATTTTTTTTGGTGGATTGAAGGGCTTGATTTTCTCAAGCTCCTTTCATTATTCGTGGTATGTATCTATTTGTCTAAGTTTTTAATTTGCATTATTTCTATGCCCTAGTTTTTAATTCTCAGAAATCAGTTTATATACCCAACACATATCAAGGGTTTTCTTGATATATGTCGGATTATAAATCTGATTTATATCTTCAAATTTATGTATCTTGGTGGTGATGAGATTGTATGTCCATCACACACCATGACATGCCTCATGGTTGTGGCAGGCATATACCCTCGCCACCATTGCCTTTCATTTTTGGCGCTTTTTCTTGGTCAAAGATATTAGCCCGACCTTCACCACAGTCTATGACTGTGGTGGTGATCGAGGTTGTATTCCTTATCCCCCCACTAGTTTCTACCCTTATTACAATAAGGGTGGTGGTTGGGCTTTAAACCCCGACACCCACCTTGTTTTGTAGTATTGGTGGTGGTCGGGGTTGAAAGCCCGACCATCACCAAGGTTATTGTGCTTCCCAACATTGTTTAAGTGTCGGTCGAGGATGTATCTCTACTCAACACCATGTTACCTTCCTTTGAAATATCATTCGGGAATACATCCTCGTCCGAAACCTCTATGGCATTTTCAATCTTACAAAGTGTAAATCAGAGTTGTAGCTCCAATATACACTATAAAAAAACTTTTCTTATATGAATTTTTCTATAGTGTATATCGGAGTTGTAACTCTAATATGCACTATTATATGAGTTTTTTCTATAATATGTTTCGGAGTTATAACTCCAATATACATTATCTTTTGATTTTTCTTTTTATAACAAATGCAAATTGGACTTATAAGTCTAATATGCATTAGGGTTTTGTTCACTTATGTTCAAGTGCAAATCGGACATATAAGTCTGATTTGCATCCAAAGCACACACATACAAATTGATGATTTTTGATCAATTTGTGACGGATCAATGAAATTTTCCTACCAAATGGATATTTTTATGAAGGTTAATCATTTCAAATGATGATCTTTTCATGATGCAATGCATCAACTACAAATGTCAAGACCCTCACCAAGCAAGAAGTCAATGAAGTTCAAAAAGAAAGAATTACATCTAGTGTTTCCTTCTTCTTTGGTGACATCAAACATTGATAATATCAAGGACATTGAGATCGGTCATGTGGATCTTGATGAGTTCTTGAAGAGAGTTAAATCACCACCAGTATCCTACATGATGGAGCCTACCATAAATAATGAAATTCATGTAGTGGTCTCTTTCCCCATGTCGGCTCAAAATCCAGAGTTTGTATTGGCTCTCACCAACAAATATGATTCTACCACCAAATCAATGAAGGATACAGATGGGAAAACACTCATCAAACTTGATGAGGATTTCTTTGATACCATTTTCAAGTGTTCTCCTATTGATAAATATGTAGATATTGATATGCAGTCAACGGTGACATATTTTGATAAGAATTCGGAAAAATGCAAGAAGAATATGAATGAAAACTAGCTAAAAACACCTAGGCCTACAATTTTAGGATAGCCTGAAACTCTTCCTCGTTGTGACTTCATTAAGGAGATCAATCATTTTATTACTCTTCTAAGTAGATTAAAAGGCCTTCTAACTTCTAATACCTATCACACATGGATGTATCACTACATTTATGTCATCAAGAAGAAAAAGAAGAAGATCTTTTGGGGCAAACAAATTGCAGATGCCCTATGTGAACAACTGACCAATGTGCCTACCACCTTAAATTTTTACATGACTTCTTATATTGTCTATACAACTTCCTCAATGGGGAATTTTCCAAGTCTATCAACTACAAGTGACAGGAGTCAGGTTCCTATTTATAAGTATTTTTATCAGTTAACTCTCTTAGAGAGTTTACATCATTTCAGGGTGGTAAATGATGTTTTCTTTTCTCATTACATATGTTTATTTGACAAGGAGATTTAGAACAAAAGAGTGTCAGATGATGTATGGAAGGTAGTGAGCAAGTATGGTTGCATCTTCCTCCAATTTCTTATCTTCACATATATCAGAATTGGACATTTTGATAGAGAACCATTCATGCTCCCAAGATATCAATATGATAAGATCATCCTTATGGAGTGGGCTCACCAAATTATTTCTATCCATGAGTGTCAATCTAGAGCTCATAAAACAGGTCTTAAATTTCCATCTCTATAAAGAAATATTCTATCAATTCCATCTACAAGGCTCGGGCCATGGAGGAAGAGATGAGAAGGGTGACTATGAAATTCTTCAAGGCTAGGAATTTCTTTGACTATAGGGGCATGAAGACTAGTCTTAAGAATAACTACACGCATATCCATCGAATTGAAGATGTCTAGGTAGATTGCGGGACTAAAGAGGATATCTGTGTGATGGATTATTATCGTTTGACAGTAGAGAAAATTGAAAACTTTAATCTTGCTGATGCTCCTGAAGATGTTCAATAAGATGGTGACATATTTGATCCTACATATGAAAGAAACAAAGTTGTTGGATTACCTCTGCCTGTCATACAATGGTCCCAAAAGGAGAACACTTCTATAAGGGCCAGGTTCCAAAAAAATCTTGATAATACCATTGTTTGGTTACACCTGTATGGTGTATGGATAAATCCCTTCCATGCTGAATAATTTGAAGAAGATGCTATAGGCCCCAAGGGAAATACTTCTTAATTAAGTACCAAGAACATGCAAGATCTTGCAATTCCTAAATATCCTAATTCAAATTTATTGTTGGAAAAGGTAAAGCTCAAGGTGAGTCTTCAACACAAGAAACTCAAGTTCATGATGAAGTTGAGGGAGAAGAAGAATTAAATGAAGAGGAAAAACTTCAAGAAGAAGATGAACCAGAGAATGAATAAGACCTAGAAGAAGGATAATTTGATGAGGAGGGATTGTCTGAAATCCCAAGTACTTCTCAGTCTCAAGAGACACACAAAGGTATTCCTCCTTCATCATGTGGAATCACAGGTGCTAGTTCAATCTTTGTCATTGATGCAATTCCTTTGAGTACTACTATGTCAATTCCTTCACAAGTTCCTAAAATACATGTTATTCCTTCTACGTCCATGAGTGAAACATCCCTTGATACACCTCATGGCAACCTAGATACTATTTTCCTTCCTAATTTATCTAAGGTCACATCTTTCATGTTGGAAGATTTTGATAAATTATGTCAGAAACCCAAGTTCCTCATCAAGTTTCAAATATTTCTAATCCACCCACCATTGTCACCTCAACTCCACCAATTGTTATTACCAACATATAGTCTTAGGATTTGACAACTCAAGTTCCGACACTTGGAGTGTACAGTACCCCTTCTCGATCAGACTTTTTAGACTTATGTTTGACTTTAGTTGACTATTTAGTGGATACATTACTGTTATAATTTATTTAGACTTTATGCGATGTTATTTCATGTTTTAACTTGATATGTAGTGTATGCTTTCATGCAGCGTTTACTTTATATGTGTGATATGTTATTTATATATTTCATGTTTGTAAGTGTATGGGATGCAAGGGGATAATTTTCCTTCACTCACTCTGGTGAAACAAGGAACGTCACGATTCTCCTTCGTCGGTGTGTGTGTGTTGTGTCTATTTGTATATTTAGCTATATGCACGTGTGGCTCACTGATGCAGGACATTGCAGGTACAAGTACCAGGTAGGTATGGGGTATCGACTCCAGCTGGTTTCATAGGTCTGAGCATGCCTTATTTGTCAGATGGGAGTGGAGGAGATGATTGTTGGACCCTAACTTGAACCGCAATTACACTCATGTGAGTGTTGTCAGTTAGTCATCTTTCTCGTTTGTCTAGTATGTGAGTCATAGTGCTTTGGTATTTTTGTTTTGTGAGTCGTCATTTCATCATTCCTCATTTTGCATGTTTTTGATTATTTGAATGGTTATTAAAATTGAGTGAATGATGTTATTTGTGTTGGCATAATTAGTTATTTAATATGCCCTTGAGTTTAGTGATTTAATTAAATAAAGGGAGTTGCTATATTTAAATGGTTAAATTTGCATGATATATTGTGATATAGTTGTATTAAATTATTGGAAAAAGAAATAAGTAAATGCTTTGCTATTTAAATTTTAAATGCTTATGTTGAATTAAGAAAAGAAAATGAAAAATAAATAAAGGCATTTCCTTTTTACCTTTTTATTTAACTTTTAGATTTTGTTTTGTTTAAAAAAAAGGGAATTAGATTTCTTTTACTTTTTAAAATAGTTTATTCTTATTGGTTGGAAAAACTTTTTAACCTAAGAGTTTAGGTTGAAATATTTTTGGCTATATTGCCTGTGAGTTCACGGAAGAGGAGGGCATTAGTTTTTAATGCAAAAAAAAAAAATTGAAAATCCATTTTGGAAGGAGGAACCTGGATTTGGAATTTGTATGCAGGATTGAAGCTCTCCCACAATATTCTACCTAGATTGCTTTGCAGGTTGGGTAGTTTTCTTCTTATGTTACATTAAAAATTTGAATGTTTGATCTTTCTCCCTGTGTGTTTGATTAAAATTGTGAAATCTTGTTGGAGATTCTTGTTGGAAGCTTGATTTGGAAAATAGAGTAGTTTGCTATTGGATTTAATTAAATCCAATATCAATGTGTTTTGTTGAAGAGTTTTCCCAATTTCTATTGGTAGTGTGTTTTCAAGTTCTTAAAAAAAAAAAAAATGTTTCGATTATTTTCTCTATTTGTGAAGTAAACAAAGTTTGTTTTTTGAATGATTGCAGGTTTCTATTTGTCCAAATTTGGGGGTTATGCTGGCAAAATTTTGTTAATTTGCCTCTTTGCATGATGCAAGAATTCTTCTTGTGTGTGAAGAAATAAAAAATGAATCAAATCTCCTCTTATCTCTTTAAATTCTTCTGAAATTTTGCCCAAGATCCTTAGATTTGGGTCTTTTGTGCTTTATTGGTTTACCAGAATCCCTTATTGGAAAACATCATGGCATGAATAAAATTCTGCTCACTGTATTTTATTACCGGTGATTTGTGTAGTGTGGGAATGGTTTAATTTTTAATTAAATTAATAATAATAGTAATAATATATATACCCCCACGTGGGATGGTAGTTGCTGCTATCGTATAGTAGCAGCACTACCGATGGTAGTGCCTGCTACCGGTTGGTAGTAGTACTACCGATTGGTAGTGTCTACTACCATTCGGTAGCAGCCCTACCCGCAGGTAGGTTAATGCAACCGCTTCTTGCTATATTTCCCTCTTCGCGATGCTTTAACAAAAAAAAAGTAGTTGTTAATAACGACATGCGATTAATTTATATGTTAGTTTAAAATTTTATTTTATTATATATATATATATATATATATATATATATATATATGTATGTATATGTATATGCATATTACATATACATATACATATACATATATACATATACATATATGTATATGCATATGCATATGTATATATGTATATGTATATTACATATACATATACATATATGTGTGTGTGTGTGTAGTACCCCTGCCCTAATCTATTTCTAACCTTGGTTTAATCTTGATCAGATTATCTTAATATTATGTTATAGTCAGATGTTTGATTAACGCATAGCTGTTGATGTGGTTTCACACTAGTTGTATGTAAGTTATTCAGTGTTCCTATTTCGTGATATTAGCATCGGACTAATGCTCTCATTAAGTTGTTATATATGTATGCATGTATGATCTTTGGTTGCAGGAGATTTCAGGTACAATGCCGCTTGAGTGCGAGGTTCTTCTTCACCTGGATTGCAGGTTTGAGTGTACCTTTTTAATCCTTAGAGTTGGATTAGGTGGTCGTAAGACCCTAGTTGACCTTAGTCGTGCTCAAGTGAGCATCGCCAGTCGTCGTCGGTAATCTCTCTTTTGTTTGGGTTTGCGAGTCGTCTGTTTGGTTGACCTTCTCGGTTTGCGTGCTTGGTGTGTTTGGATAAATTGATTAATTAGTCCTTAGTAATTATCTTGATTAAATTTGCGTTTGTGCATTGAAGATTAATGGGTTAAATTAATCTGGTTTTCGTTATGCGATTTTCGTTGATATGAATTGCTTATTTTAGATTGGGAGTGAGTTTGATTTAATGATTGATTTGGAATATTAAATGCATTTTATATATGCTGATGAAAAGAAGTTTTGTATTTAAATTTCAATAGATTCTATTGCATTCTGTTGGCTTTTAAAATTTGAAAGATTAAATTTGATTAAATAAGAAAATCGATTTTGGAATTGATAAAGCAAGTTAATTTGTTGCTATAGTTAGAAAGGATTAATTTTTGAGAATTATTTGTAAATAAAGATTTTTAATTCCAAAATAGAAATTTTTGGTCAACTCTTCCATATAACCCAAAATTGGGGAAAATTTGGAGGGGGGGTCATTTTGGAGAAATTTTGGTTGGAAAAGATTTTGGTTGGGAAGAAATTTTTGGAGGTTTTGGGAAGGAATGATGCTGGATCTGGCAGGTGGGCTCTCCTTCAGCCATTCCAGGATTGCGTATTAAGGTAGGATTCTGAACTGCCTTTCTTGTTGCCAAATCCAATCTTTGATTGCTTTCAGTTTTAAATTGGATTTGTGAGTTTAAATCCATGTTTTAGTTGTGTTCTTCAAGAAAATGCATGGTTGTATCATTATGTTAAAATGGATTATCTTGCCATGTCTGGTTTTCTCTTTGATTAATAAAAATAAATTTGTTTGAGGTGTGTTATCCCTCATTGTTGTTGGGCGTTTGAAACCCCTTCGTATATAGGGAAGGATGAAATCACCCAAGAAATTTGTTGTAGAAACAGCCCTTTTAAAATCGAATTTATTTTGAATCAAAATTTCTTACCAAATGTCGTGTTGGGCATGTGTGTTATTATCGAACTGTGTGTATTCAAAAAAATAAAGAAAAGATATTATTTTTCGGACTGTGCGTGTTTTAATCAAAATTTGTTATTATAACCGAGCTGGGCGCATTTTTTTATTGTTTCGGACTGTGATTTGGGGATTGGAGGTGGGGAGGGGAGCTCCCCCGCTCCTCCTCCCCTCTCCCCCGCTCGTCCCCCGCACGTCCTCCCTCACAGACCGTTGGGCCGCGGCACACGGCGGTGGCCGCAGGGGCCGCGGTGGCACCTGCGGGCACCACCGTGAGCGCCGCCCACGAGTGGTTCCCCGGCGCTGCGGCTAGGGCACAGCCTACCCTTGCCTAGGGTTTTTTTGTAAATGCGTTTTTTTTTTTTGGTTAAAGAAAAGTTTTTAAAATAGTTTTTTTTAATGTATTTTTTTTTATCACTCAAAAAAATGCATATGATTTTAACATCATGTTAATGAGAGTTATTTTTTTATGCTAAGTTTAAAGTGCTCTTAATTATGATTAAGAGGCAATATCTTGATAAATGTAAATTTGGATATTAATTAATTCTATAATGAAATTTATAAGTTAGTTATTATTCAATTTCATTTTGTGGCTTATGTACTTTTCTAGTTAAGTTCTAAAATTGATAATTTCGTCATCGAATATTAATTGGCTATACTCTGGTCCGATCTTGGATTAATAAGTTTATATCATGTGTGTTTGGAAATGAGTATCTACAATTGAATTTCCTTTATATTTATATTTCCGTGATCCGTATGGTACATCTGGGATTGAAAATTATGAATCTGTAGAGATTGATTTTAGACCAGTATGTTAATGATGTTTTGTTGGAGATTAAATATCTTATTTATTTGATTCATGGTTGTCTAAATTTTATTAATATAAATTGGTTTAAAAACTCATTATGGCTTAAATTTGCCTGTTCGATGCTTTGAACCTTAAGAGTTAGAAAACCAAGAACAACTTATCCCTTGATGAGGTAGATAACTGTTATCTGATTGGATCTTGTAGAAAACTTGATCGTCTTGTAATGATTAAATCAATTTGAGGAAATATTGTCTTTTCTGATTATTGCCTTGCGAGTTTAATTTCTGTATTTGCCTTTAATTATGAAATGGCATGTTTTGCTTTGTTTAGTAGGACCCTGTCGTTTGGATTGACTTGGGGTACCTGTTTCAGTCCTCGATTCCGAGTTGACTGTTGTATTGTGGTAGTGTCGTATTTGGTCATATCCTCCTGGTGTGTGAGTCGAATGATGATTGTGGTTGACCGTTGTTGGTCGGGTCTCTAGTTAGAGTACCGTTAGTAAGTGATTACCCTTGAGTCGTGTTTGACCAGATGATTGTTTCTCTCTTCTTGAACTCCGTTCGTCTGACCATGCCTATTCCTTTGGTTTGAAGTTCGTCTGAGTTTAGTCTAGTGTCGTATGGGAAAGTGGCTTTCGATTGGGGGCCGCGCCCAAAGTGGCTGCTGGGTAACCCGTCGAAAGTGAGTCTAATAAGTGATAACCTAATAGTAGATTAGAATGTAATCTCTAAGTAAGATAAATGTGCCTCACACATGGGACGAGTGCTATCATAGATTCGACATGCTGTGAGAAGGCCTGAAATGGCAAACCATCTTCCTTGTCTTCACGAGAGGATGTGTGGGTCCACATGAGGCTTGGATGGGCCGGAAGCTCGGATTAGGTTGCCAGGGTAACCCAGTGTATGGGGCCGGGACCTATGAAGACTTGCCATGGTATCCATACCAGGTTGTGTGATGACACTTGTCCCTACGTTCGCTAGTGTGTTGTCGTTTTGTCCTGTTAGGAGTACCTTTGTGAGTCGTCCTTTTTGTCTCTGCCCTTGTGAGTGTCGGTTTCATGTTAGACCTTGGGTGGTGATGGCTCAGCTTTATGGATGCTCTCATGGACCTCTTGTTTTAGCTTTGATTATGTTCAGCTGGATCCTGTTCTTTTCAAGGATCGTTTATGTATTTATGGACCGATGCGGTCGTTTGTATATTGTTTATGTATCGCCTTGATGGCTGGATTGTATGGTGTAACCTCTTGTATTCTTAACCTTATTATTTATCAGAGGGGTCTTGCAGTTGAGCAGACCCGGAGATGTAGCCCTTTAGGGGTGAACTCCGAGATCATTATGGTGTTATGTGATGTATTCTCTTATGTTTCCTTTATTCAGCTTTATCATGTATGATTAACTTATGTTAGAATGGTTAAGTGGATAATTGGAATTAACTATAAATGCTTATATTCAGTTCTTTCTTGAATGCCATGTTGATCGAATGTGTAAGTGGTTTAGATGAGATTTATCGTAGATGCTAGTATGCAATCGTCTTTTGAAATGCAATAAGTTGGGATATGAAAGAATGTAACTTAGAGTAATGAATTATACTCAGATGTTGTTAAGGAATTTAAATATGCTTGGAAAGATCTCTTATGTTATGATGAAATCCTAGTGTATTAGAATGTTAGATGTATGGTTTGTAATTTTAATGAAAAGCTTGAATGAGGATTATGAATGGATCTTAATGATGAATCTTCGCTTGTGATTTATATTTCCCTCTTTTGAAAGGAATTATCCTGATTATGAATTATCTCATTATTAAGATATTCAGCTTTTGGATTAACTGTGTGAGTTAAGTGAATTGTGAAATTTAAGTAATCTCGTTGGGAAACTCTTTAGGTGTTGGTTGATGTCTTCCGCTATGTAATCTGAATCTTTGATATCTTGTTGTATCTTATGTGTTGTAACTTAAAAAAAAAAAAAAATTGCACCCTATTCTTGTGTTATGGCTTAATCCCTTCGGGGTTTCCTGGCGGGGCATTACAGTGTGTGTGTGTGTGTGTGTGTGTGTGTGTGTGTGTGTGTTTGTGTGTGTGCATATGTATAATATACATATATGTACACACACACATAGTTATTTTCTTGTCAAACCAAGGCATTACTAATGTGATCTAATTGGTAAATTAGATTTATTTTGGAAATAGATTAAATATTTTAAGATAATTCATATTTCAATTGTTATATATTTAATATGGATTTTATTATTTTGTTTGGAATATTTTATTGGAAATAAATAAAATTGAATGTCGTTTTAGAATGATGTATTAAATGTGGGGTGTTTTATATAATTTTTAATTGATGAATTTGCAAGTGTTTATGATGTTGATATTCTCAAACTTGTCTGAGTTCGGACTTAGTGAATTTTAGATTTTCTTGCAAGGGGTTTATTTTGTTGTTATTTCTCGTCTATGTTTAGTTGTCTTGTTGTGGCGTATTTTTTACCTCTTGATCAGGTGATGTATTATGACCTCGTTGTCTTAACCATGTTGTGTCTATTCCTTATGGTTAACCAAAGGTTAGTAAGTCTTTTTTTTGGCCACGTGTATTTTGATAGTGGTGTTATGGTTGTCTGTTTCACCATAGGGTCCTCGTAGAGTGACCATGTTCATTTAGTGTCCTATGAGAGAGTGGCTTTCGAGTGGGGGCCGCACCCGAAGTGGTTGGTAGGATAACCCCTTGAAAGTCAAATAATAAGTGAAAACCTAATAGTTGATTAGGGGGTGGGTAGTTTTTAATATTAATTAAGATATTATACCCTGCGCATGGTTGAGTGTGATGGACTTGAAAAGCACTGAGAGGGAGGGGGGGTGAATCAGTGACACCAAAAATGATACTACTTCAGCTAGTAATTGGTAGATGAACTTAACAAAGCTTTTAAGTAAAATGCATACAATCCAAAATGATATAACAACATCCATAATAAATAAAACATCCACCATAATACAAATATTTATACATGGAAAAACCAAATAGGTAAAAACCACGGTGAGATGGAACTCACAAGTTAACTATCTGCAATAATAGATAACTGACTAGTTAGGGTCTACAAAGTGCTCTGCTAGGAGCAAATCTTGTTAGAGATCCCAAAGCTTGATTAAAATATTATACCCTGTGAAAGGTAGTACCTTGTTAGGAGTAATCTCGATGGAGGATTTCTGAATCCAAACTAATGGATCACCCTATTAGAGGATTTTGAACATTGAAGCTTGTTAGAGCTTACCTAGTTAGGGAATTTGAATCTGTTGTATTTGTTACAAGACAACAGGATTGGTTTGATCTGTCTGAGTAGCACAGTACTTGCTTGATCAGATCCTTCTAAGCATATTCAACATACTTTGTAACTTAACACTTTTTGCCTCTCGCACACAACATATCACTTTTGCTCTCATCATCATCTAAAATAATTCATTGTGATGTCAATATATAGACATTTAGATTTCATGTCGGCCTAAATAAATCATAACACAATTTCCTAGGTGTAGTGTACTTGGTCAAGATATCATAACTCATCACAAAAATACTGGCAAAATTTGTCGATGGGATAATTCATCACGATTTGTGATAACTCATCACACAATCAACAAATACCAGTCGGAACAATCAATACCAGTTGGAGTTAAATATATAAACCATTATCCTTTAATCTCTTGATATAATCTCTGCTTGATCTTCATCTTGATGTCAACTAATGTATATCCACTGGTTGTCTCTTATGCATATACCAATTGTCACAAAGTATTGATTAGAGATAAACCACTTAGTATATCGGTTGTAGTGTAAACAACTTGAAGTTACACTGGTAGACAATATGAACATATGTGTGTGTATGTGTTTCATCAATGACAACATATTATGAATATATTACAATCATCATCAAGCCAACAGAGTGCTCGTATAGGCTCAAGATGTAGTAAGAAGGCTTGGAATAGAAAACTAACCACCTTGTCTTCACGAAGGGTTAGTAGGGTCCGCATGAGACTTAGATGGAACCGGGGGTTCGGGAAAGGTTACCAGGATAACCCAAGATGGGGGTCGGGACCTATAGAGGCCTACCTAGGGTAACCATCATAAGCTATGCGATGACACTCTCTCTTTAGGGTCACTAGTGTATTGTGATGTCGAGTTCACTTGGAGTATTCTGCAGTCGTATTGTACTATTGTCCATGTCTTGCTTATGCTTTCTTGATGGTCCTCTGTTATCTCCTAGCACGGTGGGGTGATTCCATTTTGGGATCACATGGTCGAGTGGTAGTGCCACTTCCCATCGGATGTTCTTGTTTGTACCTTCATGCAAGGATTGGCTTTGCAAGTGTTTCTGTGGTTCATAATTCATGCATTATCTCATGTTGGAGATTATTGTACTTTGGAGACCAATGTGGTCATTTGTATTAATTAATTTATGTAAGATTGTAATTGGTAATGATGTAAGTTTCCATGTATTATTGAAAGTTGTGTATTTGATGAACAATGTAATCTTAAGTTATTGGATGTTATTTTATTAGTTATCCTTATGCTTAGTTCAAATGCTTTGTTGAAGAGAAATTATATTATAATACTTTCAATCTTTAAATGATGAAATATGTTATTTTTTTTATAGTTTATTATGTTCAACGAGTAATTGATGGTTAACTAGATTAATCTTAATTATGGAATTTAACCTTTCGTTATATATATATATATATATATATATATATATATATATATATATATATATATATATATATATATATATATATATATATATATATATATATATATATATATATATATATATAACCCTTAGTTGCTTAGTTGTGTGGTATTCCTTTGGGGTACTTGGCAGGGCATTACAGAGTGGATGAAGATGCTTCTCTGCCACTATGGCTAGTGTCGAATGCTCCTAAAAGGAAGGAGAAATCCATTTCTCTAGATGACTTTGATTTTAGGCAATTGGTCCCTATTAAGCCCAAGGTCACAAAGAAGGCCAAGACTTTATCTAGATTGAGGATAGATCAATCCAAGAATAAGTATGTAGAGATGGCCATTCCTCCTCTGGACACAAACTTTGACAAAGTATAAGATATTGATTATATCATCAAGAGAATTGATTTGGGCAAGCAAACACATGAAGGGACAATTGAAGATGCTCAAAACTTATTTCAGCATCTCGTGGCAATGTTCAATGAGAAGAAAGTGAAGAAAGATAAGCTGAAGAAACAAGTCAATCAGCTCACAAAGGTCCTAATCAAGATTACCAAATCTTCAGTGGTAGTTGAGTCGGTCACTTCTTCGGTGGATGAACAAATTGTCAAACAAGTTGAACAAGTGAATTCTCATAGGAGGATAGTTGATGAATAGATGGATAGAGTGCTAAGTCAAGGAGCACATCTCTTATGTTCAGTAGTTACTCTTGTCAGCAATTTGGAGGAGGTAAAAAATTAAATTGATAAAACTTTGAATTTTTTTTTAGAAGCACATGAGTAGGACTTCCAATTGGATGTTCTAGTTGATAAATTCCTTCAAGGGATATGTGCATTTAACAAAGAGAAATTATGGAATATCAAATGAACATAATAGAAGTCCTTATCAAAGATTTGAGAAAAGCACAAAAGGAATGTAATGATAAAGGAAAGTACATCATTGAGAAAATATCAGCTCTTCCTTGCACTTTTCTCGATGAGAATCAGAAGCCTCTTCATGAAGACATCTTTGTTAAATAATTCAATTTAATAATTGGTGAAGAGGTTGATAAATAAGTTTTCTCACTATCCTCTATGGATAAGTTGGTAGATATCCAAGTGAATCTGGATGATCTAGCCTTTCTTATGAAGAAACACAAGAAATGCTACATGAGCCTTAGAGATTCTATCACCCGGGTCAAGGTTATTACAAGTCATACAAAATGACCTAACCAAGAACAAATGAAAGAAGTTCTCCAAAAGTTCAAGGAATTAATGAAGTAGGATCCGAATGAAGTGTCTCATGACACTTAGTTATTTTCATAGTAGATGCATTTTTTAATAATACATTGACACCTTCAGTGTCAATTTTGTATTTAGTTTTTGCACTTAGGCAATGCATGAGTCCAAAGTCAATTAGGAATCTTATTTGAATTAGTCATAGTTATTTCCTAGTTTTAAGTTGCACCTCTCTTCTATAAATATGAGGTTGTTCTTTGTAAATAGACATATATTATCTTTAATCTATATGTCCAAACTCTATCGTTGAGTAAAAGTTAAACTTTGTGTTTCTCTTGTGATTTTATAAACTTGATGAAATAAGAAGAAAGCTTTTGGCATCCAAACTTTGTGTTGGATTCATTTGCATTTATGGTGAGAGTGTTCTTATGCCATTTTTCTTATAAAGCCTTATTTACTCAAGTAAAGGTGCATTGAGAGAATATTATTAAAGTGTGGAGGCAATTGTTAACTTGTGAACCATTAATATGATGCCACATTTCATCATATTTCGTGTACCATTCATAACCATTCTCGTATTACATTTCCATTCAATATCTTACCATTTTGTCATTTTAGGCTGATAATGATTAAATATATATAAGTGATATTTAATATAGTTTTAAGATTAAAATATGAAAAATAATTATTATTGGTTTTAGTAATAATTACTTTTATTTTAAGCCTTTGAAAATGTAGCTTGCAATATGTGGACTTCCTATCACTTGTTTCACAAGAAATTCCTATCACCTTTCATGCATACTTCCCGACGCATTCTTCATGAGAATCCTCACAAGAATCTTCTTGTAGCTTGTACTTCCTACTGTAGTACCCTACTTGTTTGGACTCATATTTTATTATTGGTTGTTTTTAGTGGATACATTACCATGATTTGTTATTCAGACTTATATGACATTATTTCATGCTTTATCTGGATATGAGATGCATAATTTATTTGCAGTATTTCAGTATTTATGATTTATGGCATTTTATGGATTATTGCTATGTACTGACACTTTACTTTATCTATGCAATGTAGAATTATATGTTGTGTGTCTGTGAGTGTATTGGATGCAAGGGGACGATTTTCCTTGACTCATTTCGGTGAGACAGGGAACGTTGCAATTCTCCTTCACCAGTGTGTATGTCGTGTTTTCTATATTGTATATATGCATGTGTGGTTCGGTGATGCAGGATATTGCAGGTACCAGTACGGGGTAGGTACAAAGTATCGTCTCCACCTAGCTTCACAGGTATGAGTGTGCCTTATATTTTCCAATGGAAGTGGAGGAGATAGTAGTTGACCCTATTTTATTCAGTTACACTCGTGTGAGTGTATTGGTCGTCATGTCAGTTTGTTCGGCCTTCATATCTTGTTGTTTGATATTTTATGAGTATTTGCTTGAGGTTTGCTCAGTTTTTGTGTTTAGTGGTTTTAATTAATTAATTAAATTTATGAAGTTATCTCATTATTGGTATGTTTGGGGAATTATGTATTTTATGCATTGAGATTATAAATTTAATTAATTAAAAGAAATTATTAAATTAATGTTTGGTTTTCGAAATTAAACAATATTTGTACGTATTTTATGTATATATACTAGGACTCAATCATATACATGTATATAGTAGGTAAATATGGCTCATGTTTAATTATATTGATTATTTTTAATATGATTATTTATAAGTTGAATAATTGGATTTTAATGATTGTTTTATTTTTATATTGATGCAAGTTAGATATACATGGTAGTTAATAACTTTGATTTTATCAAACACACATAAATACGTATATATTTTGAGGATAATAATTAAATTAAGTTTATGTGATCGTCGTCTTATGCTACAAACATGATTATTCATAAAATGTATTTATGAATATTCGCATTATATAAATTATGATATTATTATATTTCTTTAAATGTTTAAGTTTAATATTTACTTTGCAAATTATAATATAGTCGCATGTTATATATATTTTATTAGAAAGGTAGCAGGTTTAGTTGTTATAAGATAGCGACTATGTCGCATGGCAATTTGGGTGGCCGATTAGACTATCGGTTAACTCAGACCTAGGCATAAACTATCAGTTAATGTAGACCTAGCACGTAGGCATAAACCATTAGTTAGATGCAGAAATTTAGACGTTTTATCGTGGAGATTATGGCATTTAACTGTGCAAAGGCTATCAACTAAACGTAGAACTAAGAGTAGTATCAACATTGAAATGTGGCCATCGACCTGACAGCTTAAACAAGGAACTCGCTAAAGACAAACATTTAAGTGTTTGTGATTACCTTTCACTTTGCCAACCTCTCCATGGAGCAAGTAATCTTCTATAGTATCCATGGTGAATGAGAGAAGAAGACCACCATAAACTGCATATAACTCTTTATTCAATGTAGAAATGGAAATGACTAGTATATCCACATTAGAATTAGACCTCAATCGGTGGCTATAACTGCAGTAAGTAATGAGATAACAGGCATGTGGTGCCATGATTCTAGGATAGTCAGTGATAAGAAACTAATGCATAGGTAAACATGCACGATAACAACAGAATATCCTTCAAGAGTTGCCATCTCTGATAGACATGGAGATGTGAGAAGAGTTTAAACGTAGACTCAAGTAGAAGACTCCAAGTCAATAACAATCACCGAGCCTCTGAAAGGGAAGAGATTGTAGGAAAAACTAGGATAAATAGAGATGGAAGATAGGAAGATGGGGGCACATTCAGAAGCAAGGAGAAACAATAGACTCCCAAAGGAAAGAAGAGAATAGGAGAGGGAATAGAGAAGATACTCTTATAGTATCGAAGAAAGAGGGAAGAGAATTGTTTTAATAATGGAGTGATAGGATAGATTGGAGATAGATTTACAAGCTTTCAAGGAAGGCGTAGATCTATTTGGAGGAAGAGCATCAGAAGTCTTACAAACCAATCCAAGCTTACAAGAGGTCGGATTTCTTTTAATTTTGGTTATTATTTAGAATAAGAAAGTATGAAAGATTGTCTTCAATTAGACAAAATAGGTGAAATAGTGTTTATAGGAAAGATGATATTTCTATTTTTCAAAAGATTGTATTCTCAATTGTATTTATGTTAGTTGTTACTAAATATGTGATTAATCTTTTGGAAATAATGAAAGGAAATCATTAACGTGCAATCCATTTCTTATGGTTTAAAATTCTAAGTTTATATCGCCTAAGCTCTCTATATTCCCATGTGTCCTGGTTCATTTACCTCTTTTCTCAACAAATGACAACATTAATTTATTTGTATTAATATAGTTGTAATTCTTATTTTCTGGAAATCTTAAATTGCAAGCTATTTATGCATTTGGTTGTTTTAAGAAAACATTGCCTGTATTAGGATCTTGTGTAAATGGTGTTTGCAGTCAAGTTTAAATTTCATTGCAATTTTGGTTGAGTTGTCATTGTGTCCTATGTTATTATATCTCTTTGGTCAGGTGTTGTTGTATAACCTTATTGATGTGAGCCATTGTGTGTTTTGTCTAAATGGTCAATCTTGGGTTAGTGATTGTGTATCCTTCACTTGTAGTTTGTCAGGATTAGGTATGGTTGTCTGTTTCACCATAGAGTTCTCATAGAGAGACCTTTCCTGTAGTGTCCTATGAGAGAGAGTGGCTTTCGAGCGGGGGTCGTGCCCGAAGTGGATGACAGGATAACCCGTCGAAAGTTAGTTAAAAAGTGATAACCTAATAATTGATTTGGGATGGGTGAGATAAATATTAATTAAGATAATGTACCTCGTGCATAGGTGAGTGCTAGTACAGGGCTCATAATGTTATGAGAAGGTCTGGAATGGCAAACTTACCACATTGTCTTCACGAAAGGATTGGTAGGGTCGCATGAGACTTAGTTGGAACCAGAGGTTTAGGAGAGGTTACCAAGATAACCCAGGATGGGGGCCGTGACCTATGGAGGTTGTACCATGGTATCCATCTTAAGCTATACAATGACACTCTCTCCTTAGAGTCACTAGTGTTTGTGAGTGAGTCACATGGATGTTTGCGGAGTCTTGTAGTTCTTTCGTACTTATCTTAGTTCACTTGCTTGAGGCTTTTCTACTATCTCCTAGCATGGTGGGGTGGTTCCGTTTCGGGATCACATGGTCGGGTGGTAGTGCCACTTCCCATCAGATATTCTAGAATGTATCTTTAGGCGAGGAAGGGCTTCACTGGTGTTTCTGGGTTCGTGGTTCATGTACCAACTCATGTTCATGATCATTGTTCAGTTGAGACCTTGTGGTCATTGTATCAAACTTTTATGTAACCTTGATATTATAACTTTGTAATCCATGGTAATATTGGAGACCATGTATTTATGGATATTGTAAAAAGGAATCATTGGAATGTATGTTAATTCAGTTTCTTTAATCTTTTGTATATATGATCTATAGGAAATGAATGCATTGGAGTACTTTGATTCTTTCATTATGGAATTTAGATGTATGTGTAGATTTTATCTTAAGCATTTAATTTTCCTAATTAGCTGAACAATTGGATTAACTATGGTGTTAATATAATCTACGAATTAATCTTCATTGGTAACCCTTAGGAAATCATACGTTAGACTTTTGTTGTGTCGTTAAATGTGCTATTGATATGATTATGCACTTAATCTTTAAAAAAAAATAAAAATTATTATGCCCTTTTAGCTGCCTAGTTGTATTGTTTTCCTTTAGGGTTTCTGGTGGGGCATTACACCTACCAACTTAGCTCCTTTCAGTGCCACATGGATTTCTTTCTCCATGATTATCCACTTCAGCACTGGGTATATTGTCACACCACCAACTTAGTGCACGCCTTCTCCTAGCAACCTCATTTACTAAGTTCGTGGTGGGGGACACACTCACTAGCTAAGTGAAGAATGCACTGAAGGAGGAAACCAAAATCTTTCCTATTTTTTGCCTATGTTGTTATAGCAAAAACTATTTTATTATGTGATCAACATACATGGTTTAATGGCGTCTATTGTCTTACTAGTTTGTTGGCCACCTGCCAAAACAAACACCTTATTTATGTACATATTTGTTATATAACTGCACATACATAAGTAGTGTGACATAAGCTATGGGATATAGATTGGGAAAGGTATAGTTTCATGTACACAAATTATTGTATATAAAATATCATTTGATAAATAAAATAGCGTTTCTTTTGATTAGACTATAATATCCACCCCTTGGGCACTACATTTTTTTTTACATTCCCAAGTACCGATTTATTCAACTAAGCTTCGTGTTCTATCTTAGAAGTGTTGTCTTCATAATTTCTTCGATTACCAAAGTGGAGACAAACCTACATCACCAAATAAGCTTGCACTCAAGAGGGTGCGCTCTTGAGGTTTGGATCCCTATTAGACCAAAACCTAAGCCTCTGGGATTCACTCAAAATGACCATGCCTACGTATCCCTTCGAGGGAAGTCAGAGGCTTTGTAGTTTGCTCAATGTGTTAGAGGGAGTTCATTCTCTCCTCTTGTATAATATATTCTATATCTTTTCAAACTTGGACTATTTATCAAAACTAGCCCAATAGCAATAACCATTTACTAACAAGTAACACACAAACATACACAATCACTTAAGGGTTATATCCCTTCACAATCTTCACAAATCCATAGAGAGTGAATCAAGAACACTCTCCATTAGCACATGGTGACTAGCTCATGCACATCACACACATAATGACTAGCTCTAGCTTACATCACATATACAAAGTGACTAGCTCTAGCATACTTCCCATATTCATAGGGACTAGCTTCCATATACTTGTCTCGTAGATAGAGACTAGCTTAAGTAGGAATATCATATCTAGTGACTAGAATTTACACAATGGGGAACTGCCATATCCTTAACAATTAGCTACCACTTGCCCATAGTGCATCTTGGATAAAAGGAATGTCGGTGCACTGTGCACTAAATTGTGGGACACATTCTTCTATCTATTCTTTTGCACCAATGAGTAAGTGGAAACAAGGTTCGATGTATCCCATACTACACCGGGTGTCTATCATCATCCTAACAAAGCCAAGTATACCACACACACACACACACACACACACACACATGCTCTAATTACACAAGGTTTGGTCCAATTATTACCTACCTATTCTTCATTAGAAATTCTCTTCCCCGCAGTCCATCGAATGACTAAACAACAAGGGCATCCATCACTGGCATGCAACTGCCTCCAGACCTACATTCTCCTAACAGAATCTTCCCTATACCCTAGATCCAAGTGGGGTATCCCTTGCCTATATATAACTGGTGATAACCATCCGCTAACTAGGGGGTACAACTAATAGTCTACTGGCATAGTACGCTCCTTCACTACTATCAATCTCAAGCGGATAAGCTTATCTTATGTGTGCCATAGGATTTGTATCAGTGATCACCTTAGATGAAAAAGGGTAGCCTATGCATTGAGATATACAACGTATACCTATGCCCTCATAGGGCCCTTACTCCATCCATAGTCGTAAAAGTTAGCAACTATACATGGCTTAGTACTATAACTAGAAAAGAGGTTCCTAATCTAGAACAAATAGGTCATAATTGTCTAATCTAGAGTATAACCAAAGTCTTATATGTAATAACCCACCTTACTTAACCCAAAAATTTCACCACTTTTTTTTTTGTTTACTCTAATCATTTGTGTTTGATTCAATCGCATACTTTGGGCATCCATCCATTAGGATTAGGCATTCATCCATCTGAGATGAGCATCTAACCATATAGGTTAGGCATCTATCCATACAGAGCAGAAAGTTTCATCTATCCAATACGGGATAGGCATCTACCCGTACGGGGTAGGCATCTATCCAATTGGGATAGGAGGTGCTCTGGCCAGAGACTTAGACTCATTGGGACCATTCGGGTCCTGATTCACTCACTAAGTACTATACTCCTCTAATAGGAGTGCACCAAGGTCACCGTCCTTAGGAGTAATCAAAATAATACAAGCTTGAATTTCACCTCGGAATTTGGTTTAAGGCCTCGGGAAATAAACCGAATCCATACGGGCTTCCTTCCGAGTATGCATTGAATTACTTTTCCCTTTTTATTTCACTTATCTTTCAAGTTGGGATTCTTCTCAATCCATCTTCTTACCAAACCTAGACCCCACCCACGAATGCCTAAGTACTAGGGACAACTCCATCCCAAGATTGCCTACATACCCGTTCCGGCATGGGATCAAGGCATAAAGTATGTAGTTCTATTTTCTATTCTATGGTTTGATGTAAACTGATTAGTGGGTACGCAACCCTTTCTAGGGTCAATGTCCCAAACAGTTTCTCTGCGGTTGCTACCCATGGTGGTAGCACTTAAGCAAAGGCTCAAGATGGCCTATTGCTTGTGGCCTAAAACAACTAGATCCTAATACCTATCATAAGCGTCACCCTTGACCCAATTGTCAATCGTCAGCAACTCTTCAAGATTAAATCAATTTCATAAAAGCATTTCACTCAATCAACCTTAAGGGGGTTTACTATGGTTTAACTCAATGGATGTAAAATCATTTAAGGATTATCTTATTAGATTATCGATCCAAGGGGGATTATCCGCCACTTGGATTTTAACTTCCAAGTGTCCCTTATTACTCCTCGACGATTTATAGGGATGATGCCACAGACGTCGTTGATGCAGCTTTATTAGGCATTAAGTGCAGTAGTTCAACACAATGACATTACCCGTAAGTGTGACCTAGAGGCACTGTATATACCGAACCCTACTAGGTTTTGGTTTTCTGACTTCCTTTATTTAGTTTTCTAACTAAGAAGCTATAAAAAAACATCATGCTTGAAAACAATTATGAAATGAATGTACATAATTAGACATTGCAAGCTTTAATTATTTGAAACAACTACTTCGATGGCATTCAAATACCACTTGATAAAAATACCATTCTTCTACAACTAAACTATTTAATATATAATTACATGAAAATGACAATTATGAACTCACATATTAAAAATTAAACGTGTAACTTGCATGAAGGCAAAGAAAATGTAACTTTGTCATTAATGAATGCAAATAATGTATGAGTAATTCGCATGAAGCAAGGACAGTGTAAGTTACATGCAAGGTTAAGAAATGTGTTGATTCTACCATGAGAATAATCGCTTATAAAGTCACTAGTCCCAAAAATAGCATTTAGCTTAGACATTTGGTTCAATCATATTAATATGAATTAATTGCTAAGTGAAACTTAAATAGTTTGTAAAGTTCTAATTATAAACTTTGGTATAATTTAATTTACAAATTATAAATTTTCTAAAGGTAAATTAATTATAAATTTACTAACAATGATTAAATTTTAAATTTACCTAAGTTAAATTTTATTAAACTAAAATTTGGATTTTTTTTAAAAAGTTGACAAAAACCAAATTGCCATGAGTTTTGATTTTTTTTTTAGTGGCTCTTAAAAGTTAAGTAGGAGTGGGGCCCACGGGTCCCATCACCACTGCGGACCTGCGAGTACAAGTCCGCGGTGGTGAGGGGACTATTGTGGTCCCCTCCACTCCCTCTGCGGCCACTGTCGTAGCAGTGACCACAGGGGGTAGTGGAGAGTACCAATCCCCGACAGTTTATTAAACCCCCCCCCCCCCCTTTCCCCCTGTGTTGACCAGTGCATAATGTGGACACATTTTTTTTTGGTAATGCTGCGCATTTAACTTAAATATATTTTTTGCATTGCTTTAAAATTTACAAAATATAAATGTATATATATATATGGTTTTTTTTTTCATTCTAGCATAAGAGAGAAATATATAAACAGATATATGAAAAAAAATGAGAATAAGAATTTAATCACAAGGATGGAATACACAGAGAAATTAATTCGTTTCAACAATGTACAGATAGCAAAAAAAAAAGTAGAAGATTATTGTAATGCCCCGCCAGGAAACCCCGAAGGGATAAGCCAAAACACAAGAATAGAGTGCAATAATTTTTATTTTTTTTAATAGTTACACCACATTAAGATACAACAAGATATCAAAAATTCAGATTACATAGTGGAAGACATCAACTAACACCTAAAGAGTTTCCCAACGAGATTACTTATATCACAATTCACTTAACTCACACAATTAATCCAATAAGCTGATGATCTTAATAACAAGATAATTCTTAATCAGGATAATTTCTTTCAGAAGATGGAAATATAAATCACAAGCAAAGATTAATCCATTAAGATCTATTCAAAATCTTCATTCAAGTTTTTCATTAAAATACAAGCCATACATCTAATATTCTAACACACTAGAATTTCATCATAAACATATGAGATCTTACCAAGCATACTTAATTTCCTTAACAACAACTAAATATATTCCATTACTCTAAGCTACATTCTTACATATTCCAATTTACTACATTTTAAAAGATGATTGCATACATGCATCTACAATAAATCTCATCTAAACCACTTATGCATTCGATCAAAATGGCATTCAAGAAAGGACTGCATATAAGCATTTAAAGTTAATTCCATCTTATCCACTTACATTCTAACATAAGCTATTCATACATGATAAATTGGATAAGGGAAACATAAGAGAATAACATCACATAACACCATAATGATCTCAGAGTTCACCCCTAAAGGGCTACATCTCCGGGTCTGCTCAACTGCAAGACCCCTCTGATAATTAATAAATTTAAGAATACATGAGGTTACACCATTACAATCCGGCCATCAAGGCGAAACATAAACAATATACAAACGACCGCATCGGTCAATTAATACATAAATGATCCTTAAAAAGGAAAGGATCCAGCTGAACATAATCAAAGCTAAAACAAAGGTCCATTGGAGCATCTACAAAACTGAGTCATCACCACCCAAGGTCTAACATGAAACCAATACCCACAAGGGCAAAGACAATAGGCCGACCCACAAACGTGCTCCTAACAGAACAATATGACAACACACCAGCGAACGTAGGGACAAGTGTCATCACACAACCTAGTATGGTTGCCATGGCAGGTCTTCGTAGGTTCCGGCCCCATACAATAGGTTACCCTAGCAACCTAATCCGAGCCTCCGGCCCATCCAAGCCTCATGTGGACCCACACATCCTCTCGTGAAGACAAGGATGATGGATTGCCATTTCAGGCCTTCTCACAGCATGTCGGGTTTGTGTAAGCACTCGTCCCATGTGTGAGGCACAATTATCTTACTTAGAGATTACATTCTAATCTACTGATAGGTTATCACTTATTAGACTCACTTTCGACGGGTTACCCAGCAGCCACTTTGGGCGCGGCCCCCAATCGAAAGCCACTTTCCCATACGACACTAGACTATACTCAGACGAACTCAAAAACCAAGGAATACACATGGTCAGACGAACGAAGTTCAAAATGGAGAAATCCACCATTTGGTCAAACATGACTTCATACGAGATGCATTGACAGACGGTACTCTAACTAGAGACCTGACCGACTAAGGTCAACCACGAATCATCATTTGACACCCACATAGAGGATATAACCAAATACGACACCACCACAAAACAACAATCAACTCAGAACGGAGGACTGAAACAGGTACCCCAAATCAATCCATACGACAGGGACCTATCAAACAGAGCACGACTTGTCATTACATAAGCAAAAGCGAATACAGAAATTAAACTCACATAGGTAATATTCAGCAGATACAATCTTTTCCGAATTGATCTAAACATTAAAAGTCGATCAAGTTTTCTACATGATCTATGTTTCCAAAAATACACTAGCAGGAAATCATCATTGCAAGGTGAATACAATATCACAATTTGCAATAGTACCATTGACTATTTCTCAAACAGAGGAAAAATATAAATTAACCATTCATTTTACTAAATGAGAATATCAGTAACTAAACAATTTTCCCAAATGATACTTAATTAAATTTCCAAAAGCACATCGTTTAAATTCATAATGTCCAAGGGTTAAATATTCATTTCTAACATTTCCAGATGGCCTATATCATTAAAATCTTCAAACAATATATATTCTTGAATAAAGTATGTTTTATCTCGAAAATTTTTCCAATAAAATAATATTCTATTTTTTTTTTTTTTAAAAACAATACTCCCTCAATTAGATAAATACTCAAATTAGCTATTAATTAAGGTATGTATTTATTAATCCAAGATTAATCGAAATATAACCAATTAATAATTAATTGCGAAATTAGCAATTCTAGAATTTAATTAGAACAAGTGCGTTAATCATAAAATGAAATTGAATGTTAATTAACATATATATTTCATTATACAACTAATTAATATCAAATTTATCATTAATTATAATTATGCCACATTAATCATAATTAAAAACTTAATTAAAAATTACCATTAAATAATATTAAAATATTATATATATTTTTTTTTTTGAATAATAAAAAAAAATACATTAAAAAAAACATTTTAAAAACTAAATTGCAAAAGGGCGCGCGTGGGGAACCGGGCCCGTGCCCTAGCCGCAACGGCGCCACCACAATGGGCGCAGGACCTACGGCTCCCACGCAGGGAACACAGTGCCCTGCGGCCACCGCGGGGGACGCCGCTCCCTGCGGTCTCCATGGTTGCGGCCTGCACGAGAGGGGGGAGGAGGAGGCGGGTGGAGCTCCACTCCCCGCCCTCCAAACCCCAATCCAAAATATGTTTGTTTGTTTTTTTTTACACAGTTCGATTTTTTCTTTTTTTTAAACAACAAATCAAAATTTGTTTTATAAGTTTCGATTTACAATAAGATCAGGTTTAAATGAAATATGTTTTGGTATCTCCCTTTCTTTTTTGATGGGTATTCTTCCTTCCAACACAAATGGGTTTCAACACCCAAAATAGATTGAGGAATAACAAAAACCCCAAATAAATTTTCCAGCAAAACCCATATTGGGTCAAAAGGAACCATTTTCATCACAATGATTCAACCATTTTTATTTTTTTTAAGAGCACAAGCTAGAAGCATAGATCTAAACCCACAAATCCAAAATTAAATCTAAAATCAATTTTAAAAGATTGGATTTTTAACAAGAAGCATTTTTCTTTCAACCAACAGGTCATTTCTATGGCAACAAGGAAGACAAATAAGATACTCCCTACCTCCATACACATTCCTGGAAGAGAATTGAAGGAGAGCCCAACCTGCAAGATCCAGAAGAACTTCTTCCTCCCAAAACCCCCAAAACTCCTCTAAAATATTTTTCCAAAAACATTTTTTTTTCTCAAAAAAATTCCATCCCCAAAATTTCCAAAAGTTTAGGTTATAAGGAAGAGTTGACCAAAATTTTATTTTTTTGGAATTAAAATTTTTATTTAAAAATAATTCCCAAAAATTACTATTTTCCAACTATATCAACAAATTAAATTGTTTTTCAATCCAAAATTGATTTTCTCAATTAATTCAATTTAACCTTTCTATTAAAAAAAAGCCAACAGAAAACAATTAATTCTATTGCAATTAAATTCAAAACTTTCTTTTCGAAGGCATAAACATAATACATTTAATATTACAATTAACCATTTAATTGAACTTGCTCCCAATTTAAATTGAGCAATTCAGATTAAAGATAAATCACATAAAGAAATCCTGATTAATTTAGTCCATTAATCTTTAATGCACAACCACATATTTAGTCAAATAAAATACTAAGGACTAATAATCAATTTAACCACACACACCAAACATGCAAACCAAGAAGGTCAACCAGACAGACGACTCGCAAACCCAAACAAAAAGGGAATACCGACTGTAGTGTCATAAATTATACGCACTTGCTAGGGTGGTACAATTTCACACCTAGTTTAGCACCCGCCTTGGCGCATTTTGCATTTTGCATTGCATTTTCCCTTTAGCACTTAATTAATTGAATTAATTAGGTCTAAGGTTCTATTTTATCATCTCCCATATCATAAAGTTGGGCCCTTTTCATTAAAGTGTGCCCCTTTCATTTTATTCCTCCAATACATCATTTAATCAAAAACCCTAATTAGGTCCTATTTTGAACTTGGGGGCTTGATTTCGGGGGTCAAAACATCTCGAAATCACCTGTAACTTCGGGATTCTCTCTAAAATCATCATATCCGACGGCCCTGAAAATTTGGTGAAAAGTTGTCGGGACCGTGGTGCCCGGAGTGCACACGGTCCCAGACATTTTTCCCGAAATTTTAGGAGCACGATCCAATCATAAAATAAAGCTTAACCCCAAGATATTGGTGGGAGATTCAATCTCTAGGTCGGCCAAAAGTTGAAATTAAGACCTAGGGTTTCATATATAAGAGCTCTCTTTCTTCATTTGAAAGGATCCGAATTTTGGTTTTAGGAACATTCTATGCAGTGAAAGAGCAGATCTTTGGAGACTTCAACAACATTCAACATCCATCCATCAAGCATCCATCAATTTCATTCATCCATTTAGGGCTTTGAAGGCATTGAAGAACAATAAGGGATCACCGACTGAAGATTGGCTTGTACCCCTCCCTTGGGGTTGGGTATGATTTCATGTTGTTTTCATGTCTATGAATAAGCTTCATCATATCATTTGTATTCATGCTTTAGATCACTTTGCATCTTGATTTGGAGCATTTACATTATCATGTACAAGCAATTAGGGTTTACTTTCTAGGTTGCTCTAGTTTGCTTACTTGCATTTTAGGATCTTGCACACACACAAGGTTTGCACACACTACTTTTACAATACAACTTGGCTATTCGTGGAGGTGGAAACCACCAAAGCGGGGGTTTGACTAAGGCAAAACCCTATATAGCCGCCCACCATACCTTTTCAGATATAAGTGTAGGTTTCGGGATTCGGACGACGCCGCAAGTTGCAGATCCGACGGAAGCAGACTGAGACAGAACAACACACCAAATTGCAAAGCAAAAGACCAAGACAGGGGCATGGGGTGCCCTAGTTCTACCAGGACAGGGGTGCTGGGTGCCTTGGTCCTTCTGTCAGACAACAAGTTTCAGACAGCTTTTTAGGTTGCAGAACAGCAGTTTCAGGAGCAGAATCAGGTCAGTGGCGCATGCACCCCCGTCCCAAACATTTCCACTCAGATTTTAACTCCGGGTACGCATTTTCTTTCTTGTCTTGTCCTTGTGTTTACAGCTTTCCATTGTTTAGTTTCAATTCTGCAATCTTGTTAGTAGTTCATACTTGCACTTTGGGATTATGAATTGAACTTGTATCATTTTATCTTTCAATTACAACAAAGGAATAGAAACCCTAATAGGTAGCCCGTGGCTCTCTCTTCCACAAAAAAAGAAGTAGCCAATTGTGTGATACCTCTAGGCTCTTTCGTATTCCACAATGTGTGTCAAAAGGTAGGATTAGGACATGTTAGCCTAGTCTCGCTTTTTTCCCTACACATTTTGGTGAACCCGACATGAATCTTATTATTGCTTTCTCTTGCATTACATTTGTTAGATCTAAATCTAGATTTAGCGTGTTTCATTTAAGTTTCATTAAAAAAAAAAAAAAAAAAGAAGGAAAAGAAAGAGTGTGTTTTGTTTCTTTGCATTGTGTGTTTAAGTTTTATGCAATTTTTATTTCAAAATGTCAGATTTTTATTTGCAAGATGTTCATATTTGTGATGATTATGAGTTATATGAAGCTTTAGATGAGTTTTTGAAACCTAAAGATACCAAACCTTCATTTTACCAAAAACTCATAAACATTGTTACTATGCCATTTCGTTGTGATGAGAAAGATAAGTTGAATGATTCCTCTCAAGGGTACATTCCTATCAACTCTTCCACTAAATCTAGTAACATGGTTGTTTTCAGTGATCCCCTCTATGAAGAGATATCTCCTTTTGAATCAAAAGATAAACCTTTTAATAGATATAATCATGCTTTGTTGGATGATGCCCTTGATGACCTTGTGGCTCCTAAAAAACGCTCCCTTCATGAGGATCCTTTTGTGCAAGAAGATGACATCATCCCTACATTCCCTAGTGATGGCATTTCCTTTTCCAACAAAATTCCAACTAGAGATGATGAATTAATGATAAATGCTTACCCCTCTCCTAAAGTTTGTCTTACCCATAAGCATCCCTTAGAGAAAGAAGATGAAATAATAAGCAATTTCCTTAATTCTCTCTCCCCTAAAGATCATATTGAACATATTTTGAGGAAAGAGGATGAGTTTAACACATCTATTGATGCTCTCCCTCCTAAGGATGAGGAATTAATAAACAATGTTATCTCCTCTCCCGAAATTGACAATACTTCAAACACTCCTTTCAACAACCTCACTATTTGGGATGAACCATTAGAAGAAGGTGTAGATTATTCTCTTCCCCATGAGAGAACCCTAGCCAAAGGGGATGAAATCAAGATTGAAAACTCCCTTGATAGTTTCTCACCTTCCTTGAATCTCAATTATTCTCCGTCTAAAAATAAAGCATCTCCCTCTCCTCAACTTGGTTCTACTCATAAGGAAACCCTAGTTCAAAGCAAGATGGTTAACATCTCTTTCAAAGATCTCCCTCTCAAAAGTGAGACTTTAGAGAGTAATGTTGATCCTTCTCCTAGAGAGTTTATTCCCCATGTAGATCCTTTGATGATAGAGGATGATATGACCTTTCCTAGTATTACTCTTCCTACTGGAACATCAATGCCTACCCCTTGTCTCTCTCCTAGAATTGATTTAATCCGTGATAAGATTTTAGTGCAAGAGAAGACTATCAATAATTCTTCCAACACTTTTGTTCATTCCTCTAAACCATCCTCAATTAATTTGATACGTGTGAATGAAACACCTAACAAACCTCTCTTCACTGTCCAAGGTGCTTGTCCTTCTCAAAATTCTCAACCTTTAAATAAGCCTATCTTAGTGGTTCAAGGTGGTTATGCTAATGATTCTTTTTGCACTCCTAAGAAACCTATTATTACTATGCAAGGAGGTTATTCTACTAAGAGCCCTTATGAGTATGCTAAGCAACTGACTAGAGAGAGTTATCATGCAGTTTCTCATACCTATAACACAAGAAATAATAGGCAACCTAATCCTCCTCCAGTTATCCCAACTTCACTTCCCCCTTCC